>NC_032016.1:9418440-9421267 GCF_001865875.1 Lupinus angustifolius
TGACAAGTTTGCCACACATTACCCTTAATTAATGGACGACCAATTTTTACAACTACAGAAATTATATGTCTTTTTATATACAAAAATTCATTATTATCGAATATGTGCATTATTGTCTTTATTAATTAATGTATTCACATATTAAGAATGTCACTAAAAATTTTAAAAAAAATTATACTGGACTACATGATCCCCATAGGAAATGTGAGTAAAAAGTAAAGGTGATTAAGAATCTAAGCAAAGAATAAAGGTCATATAAAATATGAGATCATTCGGCGTCTAGTAAGAATATGACTAAAAATTAAATATATATTGGAATCAAGTCTATAACAAGTAACAATAATAATTGAAAAAAATGTATTACATTTCCTCACGGTTTTCATGAGACATTTTATTTGTTGAAATGAAATTGCAAATTATTTTACATAATTAAATTCTTTACATAATGAATGACAACACATTCTTGTTGTCATCATGACTTGCTTTAAACTCTCATTTTCGTTTCAATTCTGACATTCAAATTTCACATATTTTATTATGATAAATAAGGTATATCACCTATTCTTCACGAATGACCTATAAAAAGTCAATATTGACCCTATGTATTAAGCATAAGAATTGATATTGTATAATATCTAGGGATATACTAAGATCTTAAATCATTATATCAACTTCTTGTTAAAATTAGTCTTTGATAATTCAAAGCAACACACTTTTCTTAGAATAAATGAGATGACAATTTTTTTAATATTAAAATTGTAAATTATTAATTGGTGTAACTCATCTTTTGGAAGTTGTAATACTCTCATCACTATATAAAGAGAGTTCCACTGAATTGTGATATCCATTCAAGATCTCTAAATTGATCAAGTGTGAAGTGTGAACAATTATCTTGAGTGTGAGGATGTCTATTGTCAAATTTGCTTTCGTTTTGGTTTTCATCTTTGCATCAGGTTAGAAATTTTATTTTACTTTCAATTATCATTATATCTCTTGTCCAAATGTATGAATCATATTCTATATCCTAAATTACTTTCATAATACTCTCTTTATTCATCCAAAATTTCTTATGTTGTATGATACGAATTTCTTGCTCATGTATTATTTATGTGAATACAGATATGTGCAAAGAATCAGATGCGTATGGTCCAATTACACATTTTCCTTGTCACTCGGACAAACAGTGTGAAGCAGTTTATGGTCCTGGATGCAAATGTATTAACACAGATTGTTGCCCACCACCGTTGTTTGACAAAATCCACAGCCAAGCATCACAAGACTGAGTATCAAAAAGTGTGTGTTAGAATAATAAAGTGTTAATAAGGAAGGATTACATCTTATTATCATATTTTGTTAGATCAAAGTTTATAAAGTCATGAAATGTTAAATAAAACTTAAGATTTTAACATTTTCCATAATCATATTCTTATATATATAAGGAATGCATATTATCAAAATCCATATGATATCCAATACTACATATTCCAATTGAAATTGTGACACATAAGCAAGTTCTTCGTTTCTGAAAAAAGATAGACTCATATATGATCTGATAAATATTTAATTACCATCTGAAAAAGGAAAAACGGAATCTTTATCTAAGATTTTAAATCATGTCTGAGTAAAATATTTGAAAAAATTATCAACCCTCTATTTNTAATCTCAAAACTAATTTACCTTTTGACTAAAAATCATAATTTTCATTAACCATGTCAAATATGAATATATGAGCTCAAATCCTCTCTACTACCGAAGATTCCAATAATAGAATATGAGGTACATGGTGGGTGTAATAATTCATAATTTTCTTGTTTAAAAACACTTTAAATTCTATATGTTTAAAGCTTTTCATAGACATGTGTCACCATCTCCATTCAGTATTGGCTCCTCCAATAGTAAAGGCTATATGATTTCTCAGTATAATGGTTGACATTTGAGATGTATAATCAATTTCAATTAATACTCTACATGTGTGTGACTATATATTTTTGGTTAAAGGATCTCCAGTAAAAACAAATAAATTTTCAAAAATATATTGAATTTATCACTTATTTTTATGAATACTATAAATTGAAAATGGTTAATATACTCACATGTTATATTATTATATTGATCAACGTCAACACACATAATTTGTGTCCTGTTTGTCGCGACCCGATTTTCGGTTGGAAGACCGGCCCTGCAACTTAGAGAGAGTTGAACTCGGTTTCTACCACTTCTGATTGATTTGGAGTCGCCACTACGTTTTTTGCGGTTAAAACGTAGAAAACTATAATAAGCCCAATTAGGATAATATGGTCTTTAAACAAAGATTCTAAGCTCGGGAGTCGATTACGGATCGGGAAAGGTATTAGCAATCCGTCCGCCCGTATTAAAACGATACCCTCGCTAATAACATGAACTTTTATACCCTTAAACAATTTATTTAATAAGAATTTAATTACTAAAGGAAAATATTTTTATTTTTTATATTTGTGTCTGACAAGAGGTTATCTTGCTCCTACGTATCCCCAGGTGCAATAGGGAAATCAAGACTACGTAGTTCTAGTTCGAAAATTGTTTAGCTACTTTGGTTGATTGTTTGTAATTTAGAAAATACCGATAGGTTTAAGAGTATTAATTTATTATTTATACATATAGAATTTAATGATAAAGTAGTTTATTAATTATATATATATATGGAATTAACAATTTAGAGACAATGTTGGTTGNAGAGACAACCCGAACTATAACCTTACTATAAGAATTCCATAATTAATTTGATAATATAATTTCTAATTATTCATACATATAGAATTTTAGCGATAAAATTCATTATATATATATA
>NC_032016.1:9421367-9422234 GCF_001865875.1 Lupinus angustifolius
AGAGAGAATTAATAGTTTAGAGATAGTGTTGGTTGTAGACCTCATTCTCATTTTCAAAGAAGTTAGAGACAACTCAAACCATAATCTTACTATAAAAATTCCATAATTAATTTGATATTATAGTGTTGAGTTATTTTTTGGTTATGTAAGGATGAACTTAAGCACCCAAGCCCAGTATGCACATCATATAAAGCAGGATATATAAACAACAAAACTATTTTTGTGGTTTGGATATTTACTTGACTGTATGCCTTGTATTGTTGTATGAATTATATATCACTGCCCTCTTGATTTATGATGCCTGTGACATATAACTCTTCCTCTGGGTTGCTTTTGCTTGAATGTGTGTATGGTGGTTGCTCTCATATTTTCTTACGTCTCTGTATAGCATGATGCTATCCCCCTTTTATAGCTTGATATGGATTACTAAATGGCTTTTGAAAACCCTTTGATTTATCAAAAAATGTAACTTCCCATGACCTATTCATTTTCTGTTTTAATGTACTTGAAGCTGTCAATGAATATGGCCATTAGGTAACTGAAATAATTCCAGATTTGTGCCTTTCTGATATTTCCCTTTATGATCCACGGCTGACTCTTTGGGTCACTCACATGAATGCTCTTATTTTTTTAGTATTCTTGGTTGCTTTTGATTGCTCATTATTGTTTTAATTGTAATATCTTGATTTAAGGATGATGGATCACTTATTATAAGCTTTTAATCTCCACAACAACCATCACTAATATTTTGCAACTGTTATCAATTGCAGGGTTCTCACCAGTGGGAGGCAACAAAAAGGTTATGGTTATCTTCTCAATCTCTTTATGTTTCGTTTTTCTATCATTTCCTTATGGTGCTTAATGCGT
>NC_032016.1:9422334-9424532 GCF_001865875.1 Lupinus angustifolius
TGATTTCGATTAAGCATGTTAAACTGGAATAACATGTTGATAAAATGAACCCAAGGCAGCGTTGTTCTGTTCTGGTTTATATTGTTCAGGATAGCTCTCAATTTTAGTATGCCGCTGATCATCCTTACATTCAAATGAATGCTCATATCACTTTACAAGCACATATATTTTCCAGAATATAAGTTTTCAGTGCAAACATAAATTTTTAAATACACATTTCCTTCGTGGCTTGATTTTTATTTGTTCTGGAGATGCTAGAATTGGTGAATCTGAACTATGTTGATTGCTTGTTGATAGGAAGATGAGTAAATGGCCAGTATACTCTTTTTTAAGCAAAGGATAATGCTCACTACTTGGTTATGTGTATGTATGTTCTGTCTTTGCTTCATATTGATAAATTTGTTTGTTTTCTTTTTGCTATGTTGCCTTGACAGTAATAACAAAAGGTGATGTTTTGTTTTGGTTTAGATTTGACAAAAGGAGCTTCCAGAGTTCCAACTCAAAATTGTTCAACGAAGACAAAATCCTCTTGATGGGTCCTTGCTCATGCTTTGGCTTTAGCGACTAAGCTTCCACGCTCTGTTGTATTTTGGCTGCTCAATTACTGAACTTATGATCTTAGCATATGAAATGAAGATTAAACATGCGGCTTACTATTTTATGAATTCATCAAGAAATCTCTTGATTTAATGCATATACATTCTGCACTATATACCCTTTTATTTCAAATATGTGCCACTGTTTGTAGGATAAGGGGTGTAGGCTCTTGTAACTTTATGCCCAAGTTGTGAAATTCTCAATTTATATTGCTATTATCAAAACATATGTTCGACATGCTAGTTTGGTGGACGAATATTGGATTGTTTATATCAGTAACAATAATTAAATTATCAAAAATAGAAAAGCGTAATGGTAGCAACTATAAATTTTACACAGTTAGCTTAACAAAAATTAATTTAGGAAATAACTTGAAAACTGAAATTTTCCTCTGTTGAGCATCAAATTGCTATTTTTCAGATTATCCGCCACACCGAAGGTTTAAATCGAAAGAGTATTGTCAATGAGTCTAAATATATCATTGCATTATGAATTACTTTACATCGCGAGAAAGATATCGGCTAGGAAAAACTGAGTGTTCACCCTATTTAATTGTATCTTTTGTGAACCTATTTTTTCATATTCATTTACCCTTTTTGAATTTCTAAAAAAACATTAATAACTAAATATACAATTTTATCTTTAATGCTACTAACTATTTTTTTTGTTCATGTCTATTTTTCTGATAAATTAAATTGTTAGTGGAAAAAATAAATAATTACTCTGTTGGAGATAAAGTGTCCATATTAAAAAACAAAAATCACATGTGTTAGTTATACTAATTGTGCGATAATGTATGTTTTCCCTCCAAATATAGCATTAAATAGGAAGAAATGGTGTACGTTGCAATCCACACACATTAAATAGGAAGAAATGGTGTACGTTGCAATCCACACACATTATAATACTTTATACATGCACATTAATAAATACAAGGTTTTTTTTAATTTATATAGTTGTATTTCTCGTGTTATTGCTATATGCAACAATATATGTTATAAGTTAAATAAAAAAATTACATGGCAAATATAACTGCCATTTGTACATATATAGATATATAAAACTCAAAAAATTCAACGACCACGGTAAAATATTAGACTTGTGTGGTAAACCTATCCATCAAAATTGGTGGGAAGTTGGTCACAATTAATTCAAAGTTTCGAGTTCTTGTAAATACATCTATCTTAATTATAATTTATATGGAGATATTATCGCACATAGTAACCTATGATACAATATTGCATTCTGGAATAATATACGTGTTTCAAAGCACAATAAAATACACAACAGCATTGCAAATTATCTTAATGAGAGCTACGTAAATATGTCTAAATATTCAATATTGCACTTTCCTATATAAATTTCTGTTATTTAATTTAATGATGGATGTTGTGACAACTAATGACATTCGAAGAAAATGTTAAACCGGGAAGATGATGTTAGATGCCTCTGCTAGGGCTTTGACCACAAAATCTTGAGCTCCAACATTCTTGGAACTCATCTCCAAGGTTCTGGGAGATCACTCCAACTTTCTTGGATCTTGTTCTGCTTCTTTCTTCTACACAATGCCAGCTGAAAACTTTGTCCCATGGTCTTTCCTT
>NC_032016.1:9424632-9484019 GCF_001865875.1 Lupinus angustifolius
TAGCGACTAAGCTTCCACGCTCTGTTGTATTTTGGCTGCTCAATTACTGAACTTATGATCTTAGCATATCAAATGAAGATTAAACATGCGGCTTACTATTTTATGAGATCTTGGCGATTTTACGATCCTACGCTCTTCCTCGACGATTTCACCCGTGGTGGTGACATTGCATTCAAAGTGGACACGTGACTCGTTAGCTCTTTAAAACTCGTAAGATTTATCGATCCTATGAGTTAAATCGCGACTTTAACTACTATGTATATAAATATACTCTTCAGACTTTGCTAAGTGAGAGCCTCGTATATTGTACCACCATTTTAAGAGGGTAAGCTTGGTAATGTTGGTAAATTTATGAATTTTTCACACGTAGAGTCTAGGAAACTCAGGAGGAATACAGTCCTTATTCTATTATCTCAGCGACTCAGCCTGTTTGAATGACAGCTATTCTTAGCCAACAACATATAGGAAGAAAGAAACTCACGTGTAGTTTTTGTTGACTAGATGTTACTCATAGAGCACCAACCTTGCCATTATCATACTAAGGGTACCAATTGATTATAGTAGGTAGCTTCAAACTTTCAATGCATCGATAGAATATTGAGTGCAGTTACAAGAACCACAGAATCAGTGTCTCCACTCCATCCAAAACATATAAAAAATGACCAGTTTCAATTATGGGCTACAAAATGTGTGATAATGAGACGAGAAATTCTAACATGCACAGATAATCATGATAGAACACATTGAATCCTTTCTAGCACAAAGTGTTGGAACATGGAAGAGCATTATGTGAAGAAGAAAAATGAGAATAATGTTGAATTGAATACTCTGCAGGTGATACTAAAAATGATTAAGGAATATAGATAGTTCACGGTACAATACTTAAAATTGAAGATGAGAAAGAAAAATATCTAGTTAAGGATTCATGCATCCATGTAGAAGTGAGTAGAACATTGAATTCTGAATAGGATCTAATATTTCTAATTGTGCATAATTCATTTAGGAGTGACCACAATCTAAAAACTGATGTAATGAGAAGTTCAAAGTCCTGTGATGCTTCAGGCAGATTAGAAATTGAATTGTTTCTAGTTAATATTTATAGAAACGTCTCAAAAAGCAATATAAACATTAGATGCTAGTTGCATGANTAATAAAATAACTTTTATTTCTTCATCATAGTAATGCAAGAGTCAACATCATACAAATTATAACATTGTAGAAATATAAATACTATTCTATAGTAATAACAATTATTTAGTTACATCATTATTAAAATACTTCCTCTAGAGGGCCTAATAACTATATGAATATCAATGTTATGTATGTCAAGAAAGCCAACATTATCGTTATTGTCAACTTTTGAGGTCTTCCTCCCTTCTCACTTTTGTTTTTTCTGATTGATGGAGTAGAGACATTAACAGGTAATGAACCTACATCAATCATTTAAATTGAATATATTAAACTAAGTTATACAGAATCAAAGATAACCTAAATACTTAATTTAATTATACTTGATACTCTTAGCTCATATAACTTTATAGTAGTGTAGGTTAAGTGAAACTTACAATTATAGTTAGTCCACCCAATTCGTTGACTATCAAGATCATAGACAAAAAATTTGTCCTTTAATAAAACATCTGCCAGAAAAGATGTATTATCGTCAATATCTTAATCTTAAAGAAGAGATAATATGATAAG
Organism: Lupinus angustifolius; assembly: GCF_001865875.1. Classification (NCBI taxonomy): domain Eukaryota; kingdom Viridiplantae; phylum Streptophyta; class Magnoliopsida; order Fabales; family Fabaceae; genus Lupinus; species Lupinus angustifolius. The sequence continues at coordinate 9,426,331 of NC_032016.1, forward strand.
TCACATAATAAACAAATACTTTTAAATTGATTGTGAATAATTTTTAAGATTTAACTATTTGAACTTTGGTCATATACAAAACTTATTTTATATATTATGTCAATACATCTCACAAAATAAAATAGCATAAACATAGGATCTAAGTTTTTAGAGTGCTAATATACCTCCTATTATTGTTACATCTTGGGTTTTCTGAAAGCCAAGGCACGACACTCCTCTACCAAACTGTAACGCACAAGTCATCACCACACTAGTGAGATAACATGAAAATAAATAGTACAAAAACTATAGTACTTGATGTATATGAGGAATAAACACATGTAATTATTCAAAGTAGGCGATCAGACCTAGAATTAACCATAAAAGTCTTTGCAAATCATTACTATAGACTAATCGTATGAAAAAGTTGAAGCTTAAATACTTACCCTTGAAACCGACATAAGGTAATCTTGTGGTCTTAAAACCAGAGATGCATCGTTAGCAAAGTTTAGACGTATTAGAGGAAAGATGTTACTGACACTCAACACACTAGAAAATAAAGAATTGTTTAGAGAGTGTCAGAAAATCCTCTATTTTTAACATGCACACAATTAAAAAATGGCAAGAAATAATCCACAAAAATATCTATGAACAATTCAACTTAACCCGGAAGTTAATAAGTAACACTGAAATCCATCGTAAATAAAAGTGCGTTGAGATTGTGGAATTGTATGATTAAGCTGCATCAATAATATATTTGTCATTAATTATTTATAAATATGGAAGAAAATAAATGGCATCTCATTGTTGTTAAAAACACATGATGGAGCGCATTAATAGTCAAAGAAAAACTCACCGTGTTAATAATGGGATTGTAGGCCCCTTCGATAAAGTACGCTAGAGTTGTTCCAGAATCAATGATGGCACCTTTGTTATTTGATGTTATAAAAACTGATGGGTCGATCTCCAACATGTGCCCATTGATATTGATACTCTCCAGATTTAAATTGTAATAAGGCCTAGAATATTTTCCAAATAAGTTATTAATGTAAATATTTTCCAATAAGTTTCATTCAAGTATTTCCCATATAAATAGTTTTTGTGTAGTAACATATTTAATCTAACTTCTATGTATTATTTGACACAATAATGAACACATGTCTTCCTTTAAAAATGACAAGACAAGATGATAGACATAAAAGAAGTGACTCATAATTTGTTATGGTACATTTTATCAAAGAATGGAGATGGCCAATATATATAACACCACAAAAAGTGTTACATGTAGAATTAAAATATAGCATTTTATTGTATACATAATATACTTACTGTTTTGGAATAAGTGGACTATAAGTCATGTTTGGCTCCACAACCTCACCGAGAATAAGCATGCCACCACCACTAGTGTCTCCTTTTAGACAATGAGAGAATACTCTAGGAGCTTTTCCTTGTGAGTAGAGCTGAGAGATGACAGATGTGTCTTGTTTCCCAAACCCCAATATTCCATCAAGTGCTCTCTCATACAAAGTCAATCTCCCAGTTCGCATGTTGCTACAACTATTCCATAATATATCATACAAGGTAATGTTTCCAAAATTTAAACTTTTCATGAAGAAAAGAAGAAGCAAATAAAAAGATTAGAAATTTTATTTTAAACTAGCTAAGGGTCATGATAACTCACCCAAAAACTAACGACCCATACAAATTTAGTGCCATTGGTCCCTTTGACATATTGGAAACATACATTAAATCTGAAACAATGTAGCCTGATGTCCCGCCACCATCTTCATACTGGTTGTTAAAGCTACAACGGTTGTTGGTGGAACAAATTTCACACATGTGATGTGAACAAGGGATGATTGAAGATGTCGATGAACTTACGGGGTCAAAATAATTGAGTTTAATCTATAACAAAAGCCAATAATAATGATATTGATCTTATTATTCTACAATTAAAAACTTGGAATTTAATTTTCAAATTAGGAAAAAATAAATTTACTAGGAGATCGCTAGTTTGAGGACAACCATTGCAGGAAACACAACTGACCCATGAAGTATCACTACCAGTGTCAATCTGCACATGAAATTCCCTTGGAGGAGAACCCAAATATATAGTTGTATAGTAAAGTCTGCACTAAGCCATACATTTCAAATTTAATAAAAAGAAATGAACATAATTTGAAAATGCAAAACATAAACTTAATCAACAATATTGAAGGAAACATAATTGATGAACACAAAATATCAATAAATAACACATTTGTACATGACACCAACTCTTACTTAGAGTTATCAAACTGTATTTACCATTTGATTGGTTAATTGCTCAAATAAATTAGTTTGATCTCCAGTTAGATTAGTGTATGTATATAAGAACCATTGACCTATTAATTAAATACACTTCAATTTTTTTTATTGATTCATAATGATATCAAATCTCTTTCTCTTGGCGACTTCTTATTTAACTCGTGTCGTGACCCGATTTTTAGTTGGAAGACTGGCTCTGCAACTTAGGAAGAGGCGAACTTGATATCTACCTCTCCCAATTGATTTGGAGTCGTCACTACGTTTTTTGCGGTTAAAACATAGAAAACTCTCTTTTATGCTCGATTTGGATAACTTGGTCTTTTGAACAAGAGTTATGAGCTCGGGAGTCGATTACGAAACGGGGAAGGTATTAGCACCCCGTCCGCCCGTATTAAAACGGTATCCTCGCTAATCACATGGACTCTCCTACCCTTACACAATTTATTTAATAAGAATTTAATTACTAAAGCAAAACATTTTATTTTTATATTTGAGTCTGACAAGAATTTACCCTGCTCCTACGTATCCCTCGGTGCAATAGGGAAATCAAGACTGTGTAGGGCAGGGAATGAAAATTTATCCCTAGTGCGCTTAGCCTATGGAAGAGAATGGAAATTTATCCCTATGGCGCTTAGCCCATGGTAGGGAATCAAAATTATCCCTAGGGTGCTAAGCCCATGGAAGGGAATTCTTGTGATTTAATCGTCTTTATGGCATAAGGATATCAAAATGCAATGATATCCTCATAACATTCAGGCATGAAGACGTTTTTAGGGACAAAAGTCCCAATTTATGAATGATGATGAACAAAATTTAGGTTATGCTTCCTGTGTCCTAAATAAGGTACACTTACAAGGGTTTGAATAGTCTAAAGGTAACAACCTTCTGGCGAGGTACTAGGTCTTGATAAGAGCTTTAGATTTCTAGGTCACCAGATTGCATCCAATCTTAAAAGAAAGGAAACCCAAAATATTGTAGGTTAGAAACAAGAGGAGTCTAGCCCATTGAGCGTCTAACTCACAATATCTGGTAACAATTTGGGTGATTCATCATGCTTATACCAGTAAGATTGAATCTAATACCAGGCAAAGCAGATGTCTCTTCTATCTCAAACTTAATCTCTAATACCCAATTATAGGGCATATGTGTGTGTTTACTCGAGTGTACTGTGTTGGTGTGTGAGGAAGCGTACAAATCTTTTAAAAATAAATTCTCATCCCCAAAAGCTGCAACAATAATCAAACGTGAAGTTCACAGATAATAGATAAAGTAAAAGTAAAGCAGATAATTAACTGTAGAAAAACTATGACAAACAAAAAATGGGTATTTAATTCCATGAGTTAGCAGTTTTAGGCATGATCCTCTTATGGGTATCCCAGCAGAGTCGTCAGTTATCGCGACCCAATTTTCGGTTGGAAGGCCGACTCTAAGACTTTGGAAGAGACGAACTCGATTTCTACCTCTCCCAATTGATTTGGAGTTGCCATTACATTTTTTTGTAGTTAAAACGTAGAAAACTCTATTTTATGTCCGATTTGGATAACTTGGTCTTTTGAACAAGAGTTTTGAGCTTGTGAGTCAATTACGGATTGGTGAAGGTATTAGCACCCCGTCCACAAGTATTAAAACGGTACCATCGCTAATCATATGGACTCTCCTACCTTTTATTTAATAAGAATTTAATTACTAAAACAAAACATTTTATTGTTATATTTGTGTCTAACAAAAAAATTTCTTCTCGTACATATCCCTCGGTGTAATGGGGAAACCAGAACTACATAGTTCTGAATTTTACCGTAGTGAATAACAAACCTATTAGGGTCAAGTATTCTCATAGGGATCCTAGTAGTATTTGCAAGAGTGGCACTACAAATATTTTTATGAAGAATTTGGACTAAGATAATTAATCACAAAGGCTTCCATGATAAATTTTATGCCTTTGGACAAATTCTTTCATGCACAATAGCGACTGATGCTTCTCTCCAATCTAAATAAAAGGCTATGGTTTTGTTCAGTTAAACATACACCCAAGAGGCTGCACAAAATGCTATTGATAAATTGAATTATAAGCAGGTGTATGTAGTTCATTTCTTAAGGAAGCAAGATAGAGACAATGCTCTCAACAAGACAAAATTCAAACCTATTAAAAATTTGATGACAAGGAGTGGTATGTTGGTAAGGCTATGAAGGAGAGCAAAACTCAAAGGGCGTTTTGAGCATAGTATAAAAGAGGTTGCTGAAAAATATCATGGTTTGTGAACTTGTAAAGCCGAAAGAATTACATGATCATACAAGGTTTGTGAACTTGGATGTATCATGGTTTGGAACAATATATTACATGATCATACAAGGTTATGCGAGACACAAGTGGAGTAAGTAGAGGATTTGTTGCATTTTCAACTCCTTAGGAAGATGAATGGTAAAATGATCCCTGGCAAACCTCTATATATATGTTGCTCTTGCACAGAGAAAAGAAGAGAGAAGAGCAAGGTTATAGGCACATCATTTTTCTTAAAATGTGATTTCACACATTTATTATGAAACTGAGAATAATTCAAAACTGGATATTATAAAGTATAAATATGACATGTTTCTTTCATGTTTGATGTTTTCACAAATATGCATAAATATTTTTGGTACCCATCAGTATTTTAGGCATGGGATTGGGACCTATGAAGCATTTCATTGGTGGGTAGTTATTTTTTATCATATGTTTTTGATTTTTTTTATAATATTCACAAGTTTGTTTCTTGTAGTTGTTTTCATTGTCATTTTAGGATTTGAAGAATGCATATTTTGTTGTAAATTGAGAAGGGTGATGACTTGTTGTTAAAGTAACTGCAGCATAAGATGGAGAAGATTGTTGTCAAGATTGTTGGACCGAGGAGTAGGCCCTGCCTAACAACCCTAGCAGCCAGTGCCAATGACGATGCATCAGAGGAAGCATCTAATCTAAAAGATGAAGAAAAAAATAATTTTAAGGTAAACTAAAAGAGCATAAACAGAATTCATTACCCAGCTTGAAAGGTTCCATTAACAGGGAGGTTGATAACACTAGACTGTAGCATTCTTCCATGTCTGTGTATATCCATCTCCCTAAGTTGATTCAGCTCCATTCCATGATTAGGAAGTGCTCTTTGTAGTGTTAGAAATGTTGGAGCCGCAGAAACCAACATGAAGAACAATAAGGAGGAGAGAAAAACAGCCAGCATTGATGGAGACATGAGGAGACTAAAGGAGAGGTTAACGTGTAAGTATGCCATACCAATCTGTTACAAAAACAAGAATTGTTATACACTTTGATAACTAGCACACTACCCATTAATACTATTCAATCATAGATTAAACATAAAGGAGAAACAAGAAAGGGAGAGAGACCAGAAAATAACCTTGAAATTCTTCTGAGTTCTGAGATTAATTTGTAGAGTGAAGAACTTGAAATGTCTATTTATACAACAACTGGGGCAATGTTACATTGCTTAACCGGATGGCTTCCTTCCCTAAATGGATGTTCCTTTGAAAAAATAAAATGCCACCATTTTTGGAAGGAAGGAAAAGCAAAAGTAGTTGAATTGCTGGAATATGACTACGGAATGCAGAAATAGGATAAAGGTTGATGTTCATGAAGTTGGTGTTGTTTTTGTTTCCATGCACCATCTTAATTATTCAGAATGTGAGAGAAGGCGCAAGAGAGAAGAAAGAGATAAAGAGTTCTCACATGCATGCTACTTGTATTACCATTACAAGAATACTAGACTAGATGATATGAATCTCTTCTTCATTCATGTAATATAAGCCAAAGTGGTTTTTTTATTTTGCTGTACTTTGAATGATTTTACTTTACTTTAGTAGCTTTATGAAAACATAGGTTGCTAAAATTAATTGCCATTACAACTACTACACTAGATGATATGAAACTGACTCAAATTAATTGCCAAAGTGGTTTCTTTTTTCTTTTTTTTGCTGCAGAATTTAACAAAAAGAGTACCTAAATTGTGAAGAGCTGAAGTGAAATCCTAAATTCTTGTTTCACTGATTTGCAAAAACACAAGCTTTCACTTGTGGCATGAATGTGTAAATGTGTAGACGAATATCCTAAATTCTTGTTTCACTGATTTGCAAAAACACAAGCTTTCACTTGTGGCATGAATGTGTAAATGTGTAGACGAATAAGAACCTTGAAATTTCTCTCTCATGTCCATTTAGGAAACAATAGGGGCAAGGTTGAGGGTTCATAGATTGCTTCAATGGGTGGCATTTCTTCTCCAAATGAGTGATCCATTGATAAAATAGATTCCACCATTTTTAGAATGAGGGAAAAGCAAGTGTAATAATTGACGGACATGTTATTAACACAGCATCCAAATGCAAAAAAAAAAGGATTAGTTAAATTATTAGATGTACTGTAGTTTTTAACTTAAGTGTTATATAATATCCCACAATATACTATTCTTTATAAATTTGTTAGATGTATTTTACATTTTTTGTTTCGGCCAACAAGTTAGTTAAATTAAATATTATAATTTTTTAAAGTTAAATTCAGGACAAAGTAGTTATCCAAAATCCATATAAGAAAATTCAAAAATTATACATCATTTCCTTTTAACGTTTTAATAAATAATACTAATATCCATAATTAATTACCTAGTAAGTAAGTAAACAAATAAATAAGAGGAGAAATTCGTTTACACCCAATAATCTAAATCATTTATTTTCTTAAATACAATAGACCAAAAGGTGAAACTTAAAAGTTATTTAAGATTTATTTTTTCTCTCGTCACATATTTTACTCACCTTTCTAATTTGTTGGTTTAAGAAAATGAATTATTAAGATTGAGTGTAACTAGTGTAATTTAATTTGGATGTCAACTAATACTATCATAGAGTTTATGACTCCCAGGCAATCACATGAATTCAAAAACCCATTAGAATAGTTAATTACAGGCTGGTAACTTCTGCAGTTATTCAAAAGCAAAAGACTTCACTTTTGTTCATGATTAATTAATAGTTTTGAGTTCAAGTTCCTATAAATACATCTATATTAAATATATTTTGTATGAAGATATTATCACCTGTCATACTCACCTCGAATACAAAGAATATAATAGTCATGGATAATACTTGTGTTTCAAAGCAAAATAAATATACCACATATGTGCAAACTATCTTAATAGAACTAAGTAAATATTCAAAAGTAAGAATTGGTCACTAAAAAATGCTAAATAAGGCATGCATTTAATATGTAAATATTCAAAACCAAACTTTCCCATATAAAGTTTCTGTTATTTAATTTCATTATGGATGTGTTGACTCAATCTATGATATAATTGTTTATTAGCTAAATGTTTTGTAATAGAGTTCCTTGCTTAAGTGTGGCTACCTATACGTTGCACAAGAATATGAAGGATATGTAAGCAAATAATATTAGTTGACTATAAGTAAACAAAATTATAAATTTATAAATCTATACAAAATATTTTTGAAAGTTAAAATCAATTTATGTACTCAGTCACAGTTTCAATTTACAAATTGTTTGTCTAAAAAAGTTGGACTCCATTTATGATTCACATTAATAAATGTAAGTAATTTTTATTATTTTTATGGCTCTTGATTATTATTAATTGTTTTTAAATTCATAGAAAATGTTTAAAAATAATGCAAGAGTACTACAGCTTCAAAACCAAGCCATATTATATATATACTAATATTTTTGTTTATAACTTATTAGACATATTATAATTTTTTGTTTCAGTTCACAAGTTAGTAAAACTGAAGATCTAGCACACTACTCGTTAATACTTCACAAGTTAGTAAAACTGAAGATTATAACTAGCACACTACTCGTTAATACTATTCAAACATGGATTAAATATAAAAGAGAAACGAGAACTCAATGGGAGAGAAGGATTAAATACACAACAACAGGGGCAACCTTACATTACTTAATTGAATGGCTTCCTTACCCAAATGGAAGATCCATTCAAAAAAAGATGTCACCATTTTTGGAAGGTGCAAGAAAGAAGAAAGAGATAAAAATTCTCACATGCATACTACTTTCATTCATGTAATATAAGTCAAAGTGGTTTCTTTATTTTGTTGTACTTTGAATGATTTTACTTTACTTTAGTAGCTTCATGAAAACATAGGTTGCTAAAAACTACTAACTGTATTTTTTTTTATTAAAGAAAAATCTGTTAAAAAGAATGGAAATTTATGGCCGGAGTGGAGCAAGGATCACATGTCTCAAAAATTTATGTCTCTATATCCTAAATCAATCATATTACAACAAATAATAAAATATTTTATATTTTTGTGATTTATTTTCTTAAATAGTTGACAATTTTTTGATAGAATTAATACACAATGAAATATCAAAATTTTGGACGGATAATCTCCACTTTCCTGTTGGGTGCAAGAGTGATAAAGAGTTGTAACATACATACATGTCTTTTCTCTCCTGTTTAAAGCTAACTATATTGTTTTATATGTCAGTAAAAAAAATCAAAAATCATTGCTAACTTATTTTACAAACAATGATAACATGAAAACAGTCTAATTGGTTGGGAGGATAACATTTTTGGACAATTAATTTCTATTCATTATAAATATATAGCTAATGGATGGATATAGTAGACCTTACATTTCACAACCCAAAAATTGACTTGCAAAATCTAAGTTCCCACTTTAAATACTAATTCTATCTTATATCAACATTTTGGATATTCTTATGAAAATTAAGTAGTTTAGGTAATATAGTTTGCTTCACTAAATATATTAAAAATGAATGTAATATTTATGCACTGTTAATATAAATATTTATATATAGTAAATATATCATATATCGTTCATTTATATTTATTTTTTAAGAGTCATGATGATTGAAATGAATGATAGATGATAAATTAACCCTATATCACCTTCATTACTATTATGATTCATTTAATTACTTTTTCCAGTCTATTCTATGTTAATTGATTACTATTTTCTTAATAGAATAATTAATGTAATTAGAAAGACAAAACAATACCTTTATTTCATAATTAATTAAACAGTAAGTAAACAAACAAATAATAATAATAATAATAATAATAATAATAATAATAATATAGATGTCTTTTTGTTATTTAACAAATTTCATGTAGCTTTGTTAAATTGTTCGTCCAATAAGCTACTTATGCATATATAATATTTTAGCTACAAACAGAAAGTTTTCAACTAGTTTCTCAACCATAAAAGCATAAACTATCACATATATAAGCTAGTTTTAGTCAACATCATTTTTCAGTTTTGAGTAAACTTCTCAATTTCGAAGTAATTGTTTCAAATAGAGTTTTGATGAAAACAGGAATGAGTACAAATACCATGTACATATGCATCCACTACTAATCAGAAGAAAAAGGCAAATATTATTAGTTGCATTAGATGTACAAAAAGAATATGCTCTGCATATTCCTCACCAACAACATATCTCATAACCATTACAAATACTCAACTCAGTTCAAAAACAAATGCATGGATGTGTGGCAAGGTATTAATGTAACAAAAAGACGCTACTATAACCATTACAAATTCATCAACCTTATTAGGATCATACATCTCAATAGAACAATAAATGAATTCCGGAAGATGCCGGGTCCACATATGTAAAATGTGCCAAACAACATATAATAAAGTAAGGACTCGCTAAGAGCCAAACACAAAGTTAGCAGAAACATGTGGAGAGTGGAGACTACCTTAAACAAAAGAACAAATTCCCCAAGTGTTTCAGAGAAACAGTGTATGTCCTATATCTCCATCTAGAAGCACTCTTAGCCTGCTCTACTAGATGGCCAATTAAAATGCAAATTTATGGTCAAATGAAAAAATATCAACAAAGATTATAAAATGTTAAAAGTTGAAATTTTATTCAACATTTTCATAAGCTAAATGATTACTACAATTAGTATGTGCAGTGTAATAATTAAAAAAATAAAAAATTGACATGTTATATGGTATTGAAAATAAAAATTATTTGTGATGGTAACAAAATTGTCCTATGTTAATTATCCCCTATGTGTGATGCACATGCATAGGACTCGCCCAATTAATACTTACCAGTGACACTTTTTTTAAAACTAGGATGCTAAAGCACCCCAAAGAAATTATTAATAAAAGACAAAAAGAACTATTACTAGTGACATTTTATAAGATACATTTGAGAATAGAATCAAAAGCTGAATTTATATCAATTAATGCTTTATATTTTCAACAAATTAAGCATTGTTATCTCGCTTATTTAAAGATAAATATGGTGTTGTTAAAAGCAATTAATAATTATCAAGGGCCATAAAAAATAGTAAAAATTATTACATTTACTGATGTGAATCATATATTACTACATCATATGTTGGAAGTATAAAAAATTATTATAGGGTAATTGCATAGACTATTTTATGTTTCTAATTACAATGTTTGGTTCTATTACAAAAATACTAATTAAATAACATAGAATGGAAAAAGTGAATATGTGGTGATTTTATAAAAATATATCTAATTTTTTATATATTTATTAAGACAAAACATATTAATTAAACTGCTTAATTATCAGAAGAATATTCAAAATATTGATATAAAAAAGAATTACTATTTAAAGTGTGTACTTTGGTATATTTGGTTTCAAGAAATGTTTGATATTTTCAATTTTCAAAAAAACAATTTTCATTTCCGTGTTTTCATTTCCTCGTAACATGTGTGTTAATATCATTTTTATTTTCAAAGTAATTCATTCTAAACATTACAAACGAGGACAAAGTTATCTTTGAGAATTTGAGGTTCCAAATAGAGGAGATGATGAAACTTATTTTTCTACATTCCTGAAACTTATTATTATCCGCTTTCCTTTCTTCTCTTACTCTTATGTTGATTGGATGAGATATCTATCAACTTGTCTTTTCTCTTTGTTAATTACAAGGATTCAATGGATAGGAGTATCACTTGTTCTCCTAATATTTTTATCTCTTGATTAATAAAGTTTTCATTGCTGATAAAAAAAATCTAAATTTTAATCACCAAAGTAGTCAAGTAGGTGTCTACATATATGTTATTAGTTCCATTTCTTTTACAATGTATTTTATGTCAACAATATAATGAATATCTTTAATTGTTGAACTTAGTTATTAGTGGCCATAAAGATGTGTCAAAAAGTCATAACAAGCATCATACAAGGTGCTCTCCAAAAAAAGTTTAAATAAATTAGTAATATACAAGTGTTTTGTTATTTAATTAAGGTTAAAGTAACTTCAATGAACTTCAATTTTCAACCCAAAATCATATTATGATATCCATCATGAAACTATGAATTTCTAGAATACCATAAGAGAGTTGAAGAAAATTTGTTATGTTGAGAGATGAATAAATAAATTCTATTATAAAAATGTGTAATGGTCTAGATGAGTGAGGTACTCATTGTTTAATTTTGGTTTTTTGTTGATTACTGAAAAGAGTAACTGAAAAATATATTTTCCTCATTTCACATCTTTTGATGTTTTAAGGTTATGCACATAGTTTAAAAAATATTAAATTATATAAAAATTGGGTACAATTTGGCTAAAATATACACAATTAATGCACGTTGAAAACTATATTAAAAAATAAATAAATAAACATGTGGTGAAATGAGGAGTAATAAATAAGAGCATATAGAAAAAAGTAGAATATAAATGTGTATTAGTTTCCAAAATATCAAAAAATTGAAATAATATGGAAAAATTAAAACATCAAAAGGTATAAAATGAATGGAGTAACAAAATTATTAAAGATTTCAATAAAATGTAACTCCCTCATTATTAAAAATGTCGGAAATAACATTTTTCATTATCAAAATTTCCGAAAATGATACTCATGTTTTCTTATATATTAAATAAAAGCAACAATGCAAACATCAATGCAAATAATATGTTTTCACTTTCCTTATATGATTTCATTGACAATGAAGTCAGAAATGGGTCAAAATAAGCATACTCTTAGTGTCTTTTGGGCTATATATGTTGTCATATATATTAATTATTACAAAATATATAAATATATATTTGAACTTGAAAAATCATTGAATACCTGAAATTACCCACTACTGTTACGGGCACTTGGAAAAGGTGAGGGTATGAGCATGAGAATGTACTATCCATACTTGCCCCATTCATTGTCATCCCTAATTAGCTGTAAGGATAAAATTGGATATTTAGCTATGCTTTCATGAATTTCAAAAATGATAAGTAAATATGAAAAAATACGTTTTCCAAATTAAATAGGACATGTTCTTATATACATAAAATATCAGGTGAGTATATTAACCATTTTCAATATATAATATTTATAAAATTAAGTAATAATTTCAATACATTTATTTAGATCATAGTATTAAGTTACATGTGTTGAATTTTAATTGTAATTGATTTTACATCTCAAATATTAACCATGTATATTCATGTTTGGTATGGTCAATAAGAATTATTATTTGTAAACAAAAAAGGTTTTTTAATTACTTTTGATATTAACAATTTTCACAAAGATAGAACATGTTACTCATATCTATGGTCAAATTTTTATTTAGGAATAAAATGAAAAAACATATCATGAAAGATTATAAAATGTTAAAAGTTGAAATTTTATTCAACATATTGATAAGTATATATAATATAGATTTGGATATTACTTGATAATATGAGTTCAAATCTTCTACCATATTGCACAATCTATTAGTAAAATATGACGAAAAAGAGGTTTAATATATTTTTAATTATTTTATTTGTAAGTAATTAAAAATCTTAAATAAGGACTATGCTTGTACTCTTTTTAGATGGTAAACATTTCTGAGATCATATATGATATATTATTCAAGATGGAAGAAGTTGCCTCTATGTTTCAATTTCAATTGGATTATGTAATATTAGATATCATCTAAATTATAATAATATGCAATCCTTTTGTATATAAGATTATGATTATGGAAAATGTTTAAATATTAAGTTTTATTTAACATTTCAAGACTTTGTAAACTTTGATATTACATAATAATAAGATGTAATCCATCCTTATCATCATTTTATTATTCTTACACGCACACTTTTGATACTCATTCTTTGGATGCTTGGATGCGGATTTTGTCAAACGGTGGTGGTGGACAACAATATGTGTAAATACATTTGCAACCAGCACCATAAGTTCTTTCACATTCTAAATCTGAGTGACAAGGAAAATGTATAATGGGACCCCGCGCCTATGAATATTTGCACATATCTGTATCATATAAATAAAAGAAGAAAACTAAATTCATATCATACACTACAAGTAAATTTGGATGTATAATTACAGTATTTTGAAAATAATTTAGAATATAGAATTGGATCCATATATTTGGAGAAGAGACACAATAATAGTTGAAGTAAAAAACAAATTCTAACCTGATGCAAAGATGAAAAGCAATACGAAAGCCACTCTAACAATAGACATCTTCATATTCAAGTAATTTTTCATATTTGACACTTGATCTATTAAGCACACCTGAATGGATATCTCAATTAATTGTGAGTCCTCTTTATATAGTATGAGGGTGTTACAATGTTGAAAAGATGAATCAGGTCATTCAATAGTTTACATTTTCACTATTAGAAAATTTTCATCTCATTTATTCTAGGGTAGTTGAGTTGCTTTCAAAAGTCAAAATCTAATTATGACAAGAAATCAATACATTAATGTAAGATCTTAATTGATCATAATAAAATATGTTTTGAATGTTGGAATTTAAACTAAAAATGAGCATTCAAAGCAAAACATTTTGACAACAAAAAATGATTATTGATTCATTATATAAAGAATCTAATTATGTAAAATAATTTGCAATAACATCTCCAAAAAAAAACTCTCATGAAAATCGTGATAAAACTGATACGTTTTATTTTCTTGCTCATTTATTATTGTTACTCGCCATAAACTTCAGTCCAATATATTTTTTACTCACATTTTTAATAATCCTTGAATGATCTCATGTTTTGTATGACCTTTAATTTTTAGTCACATTTTAATAACCTTTAATTTTTAGGCACATTTCATATGGTAATCATTAAGTCCAATATAATTTTTCATTTTTAGTCACATTTTAATAAATTCTTAAGTGAAATGCAATAATTTATAAATGCATGAATGCACATGTTCTATAGTAGTGATATTTTTGTATAAAAAAAAATTTATCTGCATCGGTAAAAAATTTAGCCCCCTTTAATTATGGATCATGTGTGCACACTTTCCATACATGCCTTGGTCTAGCCATGTTAATACTCATAACCAATACTTGGAGGAATACTTATTTGTTCCGGAACATATTAGTGCATCCTTTTTTTGTGGTACATCAAACTTGCATTAATATAAAACTTATTCTCTGAATTTTGGACTAATATAAAATATTATTATCAGTAAACAAAAAACAATAAATAATTTCAAAGACTATAAATATTATAATTGGCACTTACTTTTTTTTTTAAGCAACTGTGCTCAAGCACAAGAAATTTTATAAAAAGAACCAAAAAAGGAAAAACAAAGGGGAGTTACATGTTCCTAAATCTATAATTAGGAAGACCAAGAAGGTTCCTATTATAATCATTGATAATAAAACAAGGTAATGTATTCCAATTTGTACTATTTCTAGACTTGGCACCAAAAGAGGCCAATTTGTCAGCACAAGAGTTGCCCTCTCTATAAATGTGTGTGATTTTCCAATTGAACAAATCCAGAATTTTGGTACATCTTTGCCACTTGTTATGAAGTTGCCAAGGGGGATTAGACTCTCCTCTGAAAATTTGCACCACCAAAACAGAATCTACCTCAAGCCAAATTCTTAACCAACCTTTCTTGTAAGCCAAGGAAATTGCTTTGATAGCAGAATAAAGTTCTGCATAAATGGCAGACTGTATATTCAGATAGGAGCCGAATCCAAGAAGGAACACACCTTTATGATCTCTAAATATGCCTCCTCCACCCGCATGACCAGGACAACCGAAAGCCGCCCCATCTGTGTTAACCTTTATCCAACCACTCGAGGGAGGCAGCCAAAGAACTTCTATAATCTTAGGAGCAGAATT
The DNA here is from genome assembly GCF_001865875.1 of Lupinus angustifolius. Classification (NCBI taxonomy): domain Eukaryota; kingdom Viridiplantae; phylum Streptophyta; class Magnoliopsida; order Fabales; family Fabaceae; genus Lupinus; species Lupinus angustifolius. Next base: position 9,441,729 of record NC_032016.1, read on the forward strand.
GTAGTGGATACTGACTTTGAAGTGCTTGATGATGATTAGATCATTGATAGAAGGATTAGCAGTTATTGTAGAGCAATTGCCTGAGATAGATGTGTCCCTAATTATCCTAGCAATTGCTTGATTGAAGGTGACCACTCTGTCCTCAAATCTAAGTTGGTTTCTGCAAAACCAAATGGTTGCAATTGTGCTAACAAAACAAATTAACAAAAGTTGTTGAAGCTGCTTGCTGAGATTTTGGTTGCAAGAGATGATCAACTCTTTTATTGAGTTTAAGTTGATTTTGATTGAGAAAATATACATAAGCCAGTTCCAAATATTGGCACTTACATTTAATGCTATATTATCATATATGGTAGTCCAACTTTTTTAGACAATAAATTTGTGAATTGTGAATAGTGGATGAATAGTGGATGAATACATTTTTTTAAGCAAGGGTGTCAAAGCACCAACTGATATATTACTAACAAAGAGGCCAAACAGAGGAAACAATTACATATTTTTAAACCTATAGTTAGGCAATAAGTATCTATTCCTATGAAATTCCGTAGCAAGAAATGGGGGAACCGAATTCTACCAGGAGGTGGTTCTAGAGTTCACTTCATAGACTGCTAGTTTATCCGCACAAGAATTTCCTTATCTGAAAATATAAGAAACATTGAGCCTCAAGGAAGGAATTATCCTCTTGCATTGCTCCCAGTAATTGCTAAACTTCCAAGGAGAATCTTTGTTGCCCTTAACAATCTCAACCACCAAACTAGAATCACACTCCAACCAAACCTCTCTCCAACCCTTCAAGCTAGCTATCTGAATTGCGGATGAATACATGATTGATTCTGACTGAAAAATATTTTTTCTAGATTTCTACATGCATAATTAATTTTATTTATTGTCCGTTAATATTTTTTTTTTACCTATCCTTTATATCATTGTGGAAAGTATAGGTAGTCACACACCAATAGTTTACATTTTCAACACATGAAAATATCCTGTCTCATTTATTCTAAGATAAATGTGTTACTCTAAATGGTCAAATATTAATTATAATAAGAAGATAATTGTGTTACTCTAAATATTTATTCTAAGATATAATTATGTAAGACCGCAATGGATAGCTATATATATACCACAATATCAAATGTTATTGTTTGGACTTGTCCTGACATTTTATAGACCACCTGCTGAGAAAAATTGAGACTTTATTTGAGCTTAAACGAAAATGAGAAATTAAAGAAAATCATGATGAAAAAATGAGTAATCATTGATTATAAAAGTAATTTAAAATAACATTTAAACAAAAACAATTCTCATAAAATCATGGAGCATGTAATATATTTTATTTTCTTGCACATTTGTTATTGTTACTCATTTAAGACATTGATATAATATATTTTTTAATTATTAGTTACATTCTTAAGGGATCTCATATTTTTTACACTAAGGGAAGACCCTAATTTTAGTTCTATCAGTGATAGTATAATATAATTATTACTACAATTAGTAAAATATATTATGTACAATATAATAATTAAAAAAATAAAAATTGACATGTTCTATGGTATTTATTTTTTTGAGTAAAACAATCAAAAAGATGAAAATAAAAATTATTTGTGATGGCAACAAATTTGTCCATGTTAATTATTGGCCATGTGTGATACGCATGCACAGACAGGCCCAATTAATACTTACAAGTGACACTTATTAAAAAAAATTATCACTTATTCAGAAAAATATTAGTATGTTATATATAAGTTGACATGGTACCTTATTTAACAGAAAAAGAAGATACATATGAGAATAGAATCAAAGTTAAATTTATATCAAGTAATACTTTATATTTTCAGCAAACTAAAGCTGAAGCATTATTAACAATATTGGGCCCGCAAAAAGAAACAATAATCTAGATAACATTACGGGCCGGTCCATATTCAACCCGGCCCATATTACGAAGCAATGAAGAGATAGCAGTACATAAGAGATTCTTCTCTCTTATTTGTGTTTGGTAGCAGAGAGAAAGAGAAAGAGAAAGAGAGAACGAAAATGAGCGGAACAGTGAAGAAAGTGAGCGATGTAGCATTCAAGGCAGGGAAAGCCATCGATTGGGAAGGAATGGCGAAGCTTCTCGTTACCGATGAAGCTCGCAAGGAATTCTCCAATCTCCGTCGCGCTTTCGACGAGGTTAACTCTCAACTCCAAACCAAGTTCAGTCAGGTACTGTTTCCTTCATTTTTTCATCAGATCTAAATTTTTCGATTCGGATCCTATAATTAAGATGCTATATTATAGAATTACTAGCTTTTGCGCTCAATTTTTGTATCAACGTGTTAGGTTATATGTAATTTTTTGTCGAACCCTTGAATTCGACATCTTATTGAAAATGTTTTGTTTTATAACAGAGATGGCGTAGTTAATATATATTTAATTTGTTAATCGATTGATGCTTAATCAATTTTCGCATTTGCAGGAGCCTGAGCCCATAGACTGGGATTATTATAGAAAAGGAATTGGTAACCGTTTGGTTGATATGTACAAGGAGCATTATGACAGTATGTTTTTTGAACTCTTCCGAATAGTTTCCCTATATGTTTTACTTTGCTTGGTTCATTCTTTGTAGCAACAACATGATTTAATTTTATGTTATTGGATTTGTTTCTTGTCATCAACTTTATTTTCTATATGACTATTGATTTAAATTCATTTTGTTGAAACATTTTCACTTGATATGCAAGCCAATGAATATTTTTTGTTTTACTTTAATTAAAATGTTGTCTTTCTGTTTTTTTCTTCAAAATTGTTCTCCCTTTAGAATATTGGGGAGAGAAGAGGAAAAACACACCTAATGTTAGTAAAATGTGGGTTTAAGTTTCAAGCAAGCATCAAAATCTTGAATTCGGATGGGTCCACTTCTTGCACTTATTGGTACCATATTGTTTTAGTATGGAATATTTGGGCAAGGGGGAAAATACAGCTCAAAATTTGATTCTAAAATACGCATTTTTTGTTGCCTCTCAATTGATTTCCTCATTTTGTAATCTATTGTGTTATGCATCTTAAAATACAGTATTACATTTTACGCATTATTGAGATTTTGGATCTGTTCCATCGTTTCTCCCACTTGTACAAGAAATCTGATACAACAGCATAGGCAATATTTTTCTGCTTCCTTCAAAATATGAATATATCTATTTGTCAATTAAACTTACAGAGATATTTTTGTTTCTGCAATATAAACTGCAAAGTAGTGCTTCAGCCCCACTTTGGTTTTCTGTTATCATCTTATAATGTCGAGTGGATCTGGAATCTGAATTCCTATCCATGCAAACAATTGGTTATTATTGAAAATCATACTGAACTTCCACACGTGTGTTTGTTATGTATACAGTATACAGCAAATAAGTTAGTCTGTTTCGTTTTTACTGTTATACCTACAACCAGTTCAACTTCTGATGTTTTCGTGCAATGATTATTTGCAGGCATAGAGGTCCCCAAGTTTGTTGACAATGTAACTCCTCAGTATAAGCCTAAATTTGATGCACTGGTAAGAACCTCTGTCAAGTCTTAATTTCCTATTTTATTTCATTCTCAATGTCAAATACATCACACACTTAAAGTTATGTGCCTGCTATGTATATGTAATTTCTGACTGCAGTTAGTTGAGCTTAAAGAAGCAGAGCAGAAATCTCTGAAGGAGTCTGAGCGTTTGGAAAAGGAAATTGCCGATGTACAAGAGTTAAAGGTAAATAGCAATCCCCACATATATTTTTCAGCTTAATAAATTTATAAATCTCTTACACTGATTTATTTTAACAGAAAAAGCTAAGCACCATGACAGCAGATGAGTACTTTGAAAAGCACCCTGAGCTGAAGAAGAAGTTTGATGACGAAATCAGGAATGATTATTGGGGCTATTGATTATTCAAAACTTCAAAGTGTAGCAAAACACCACATCTTTCACAAGTTGATGCTTTCGTTGCTGGTTTATTAATAATAATAACTACATCAATTTCATTGTAACTCGGTTCTCACTTTAAGTTCAGGGGTTCTTCATATAACCCAATTTCGGAGTTCTCTAAATTTTTGGTGCTTATGTAGTTAGTGATCTGAAAAGGAGGCTTTTGTTGTCAAGAGACTGCTGTATTGTGCTTTCAGTTCAGATGCAACAATTTCAAAGAAAATAATGTTGTTTCCCTGTTTTCTTGATAAAATTGTGTACCTGGTAAATAAAGATTTGTTTTTATTCAGTTTAACCGTATCACATAGCAGAACTGCAACTAGCGCATACCCTTGCATTTTCAAAGTGGTCAACAACATTATTTGTTTACATCTTGTTTTTTGTACTTTTATGTTGACCTTCCCTTCTCCTTAATGATCTAGTCATCAAATAAATTAATTAATTCAATTAGAATGTTATTTTATATATGTGGACCCATAAAACTATTTTCTACAGATCAGAGAAGCCTTCAAAATTGAAGTTGAAATTCCTTCAAATTCATGTAACTCTCATGAATTAAGTTTTGTGTTGCAAGTAACTTTGGTATCAAAATGTGACAAAAAATTAAAAACTGAAGTGAGAAAAACAATAAACTTGGGTATTCTTCCGTCCTAGCAATTAGGATTAGTCAACTCTGTTTGCCCACTAAGAACTGACCCATTACCAGGTAAACATGATATGGCTCACACGGTAGTTAATTATGCTTGGATGGTCCACTTAGCCATAGGAAATGATGATAGTGATAGGATATGACCAAATCAGCACCTGCAAAGTTCGATAATCTTCTTATATGTCAAATGAGAGACTATAGTGTCTGAGCAATGTAGGTTCTCCTTTTCCGCATGATAGTGGTAAATCAGGTCCACAATAATATTAGTCTGAACAACGTAAAGTAAAACGACCCATCATTAGTAAAGTATTTATTGTCAGCTTAGATAAAGGTAAAACAACGTAATCCATTATGATTAAAACATATACCTTGAAGTATATTAGATTCTCTCTTTATAAATAGAGAGAACCATCCATAAAGGAAACTTACTCTCATTCTAATTTCCTTCTCTAAAATATGCATTTATGTTGACTTGGTCTTTTTAGGTACTCACTTAATGTAATCCCATAAATAAAAATTTGACCATAAATTTGCATTTTAATTTACCATCTAGAAGAGCAAGCTAAGATAACTTCTAGATGGACATATATGACGGATGGGGATCACCCATCCCCATTTCCATCCCATTTGATGTCCCTAACCAATTATAAATTTGCATTTCCTTCCCATAAATTTGCATTTTAATTGGCCATCTAGTAGAGCAGGCTAAGAGTGCTTCTAGATGGAGATATAGGACATACACTGTTTCTCTGAAACACTTGGGGAATTTGTTCTTTTGTTTAAGGTAGTCTCCACTCTCCACATGTTTCTGCTAACTTTGTATCTGGCTCTTAGTGAGTCCTTACTTTATTATATGTTGTTTGGCACATTTTACATATGTGGACCCGGCATCTTCCGGAATTCATTTATTGTTCTATTGAATGTAAGATCCTAATAAGGTTGATGTATTTGTAATGGTTATAGTAGCGTCTTTTTGTTACATTAATACCTTGCCACACATCCATGCACTTATTTTTGAACTGAGCTGAGTATTTGTAATGGTTATGAGATGTTGCTAGTGAGGAATATGCAGAGCATATTCTTTTTGTACATGTAATGCAACCAATAAATTTGCCTTTTTCTTCTGATTAGTAGTGGATGCATATGTACATGGTACTTGTACTCATTCCTGTTTTCATCAAAGCTCTGTTTGAAACAATTAGTTCGAAATTGAGAAGTTTACTGAAAACTGAAAAATGATGAAGTGATTGTTGAGTAAAACTAGCATATATATATATATATATATATATGTATAGTTTATGTCTTTATGGTTGAAAAAGTAGTTGATAACTTTCGGATTGTAGCTAAAATATTAATTGGCCATCTAGTAGAGCAGGCTAAGAGTGCTTCTAGATGGAGATATAGGACATACACTGTTTCTCTGAAACACTTGGGGAATTTGTTCTTTTGTTTAAGGTAGTCTCCACTCTCCACATGTTTCTGCTAACTTTGTATCTGGCTCTTAGTGAGTCCTTACTTTATTATATGTTGTTTGGCACATTTTACATATGTGGACCCGGCATCTTCCGGAATTCATTTATTGTTCTATTGAGATGTAAGATCCTAATAAGGTTGATGTATTTGTAATGGTTATAGTAGCGTCTTTTTGTTACATTAATACCTTGCCACACATCCATGCACTTATTTTTGAACTGAGCTGAGTATTTGTAATGGTTATGAGATGTTGCTAGTGAGGAATATGCAGAGCATATTCTTTTTGTACATGTAATGCAACCAATAAATTTGCCTTTTTCTTCTGATTAGTAGTGGATGCATATGTACATGGTACTTGTACTCATTCCTGTTTTCATCAAAGCTCTGTTTGAAACAATTAGTTCGAAATTGAGAAGTTTACTGAAAACTGAAAAATGATGAAGTGATTGTTGAGTAAAACTAGCATATATATATATATATATGTATAGTTTATGTCTTTATGGTTGAAAAAGTAGTTGATAACTTTCGGATTGTAGCTAAAATATTAATTGGCCATCTAGTAGAGCAGGCTAAGAGTGCTTCTAGATGGAGATATAGGACATACACTGTTTCTCTGAAACACTTGGGGAATTTGTTCTTTTGTTTAAGGTAGTCTCCACTCTCCACATGTTTCTGCTAACTTTGTATCTGGCTCTTAGTGAGTCCTTACTTTATTATATGTTGTTTGGCACATTTTACATATGTGGACCCGGCATCTTCCGGAATTCATTTATTGTTCTATTGAGATGTAAGATCCTAATAAGGTTGATGTATTTGTAATGGTTATAGTAGCGTCTTTTTGTTACATTAATACCTTGCCACACATCCATGCACTTATTTTTGAACTGAGCTGAGTATTTGTAATGGTTATGAGATGTTGCTAGTGAGGAATATGCAGAGCATATTCTTTTTGTACATGTAATGCAACCAATAAATTTGCCTTTTTCTTCTGATTAGTAGTGGATGCATATGTACATGGTACTTGTACTCATTCCTGTTTTCATCAAAGCTCTGTTTGAAACAATTAGTTCGAAATTGAGAAGTTTACTGAAAACTGAAAAATGATGAAGTGATTGTTGAGTAAAACTAGCATATATATATATATATATGTATAGTTTATGTCTTTATGGTTGAAAAAGTAGTTGATAACTTTCGGATTGTAGCTAAAATATTAATTGGCCATCTAGTAGAGCAGGCTAAGAGTGCTTCTAGATGGAGATATAGGACATACACTGTTTCTCTGAAACACTTGGGGAATTTGTTCTTTTGTTTAAGGTAGTCTCCACTCTCCACATGTTTCTGCTAACTTTGTATCTGGCTCTTAGTGAGTCCTTACTTTATTATATGTTGTTTGGCACATTTTACATATGTGGACCCGGCATCTTCCGGAATTCATTTATTGTTCTATTGAGATGTAAGATCCTAATAAGGTTGATGTATTTGTAATGGTTATAGTAGCGTCTTTTTGTTACATTAATACCTTGCCACACATCCATGCACTTATTTTTGAACTGAGCTGAGTATTTGTAATGGTTATGAGATGTTGCTAGTGAGGAATATGCAGAGCATATTCTTTTTGTACATGTAATGCAACCAATAAATTTGCCTTTTTCTTCTGATTAGTAGTGGATGCATATGTACATGGTACTTGTACTCATTCCTGTTTTCATCAAAGCTCTGTTTGAAACAATTAGTTCGAAATTGAGAAGTTTACTGAAAACTGAAAAATGATGAAGTGATTGTTGAGTAAAACTAGCATATATATATATATATATGTATAGTTTATGTCTTTATGGTTGAAAAAGTAGTTGATAACTTTCGGATTGTAGCTAAAATATTAATTGGCCATCTAGTAGAGCAGGCTAAGAGTGCTTCTAGATGGAGATATAGGACATACACTGTTTCTCTGAAACACTTGGGGAATTTGTTCTTTTGTTTAAGGTAGTCTCCACTCTCCACATGTTTCTGCTAACTTTGTATCTGGCTCTTAGTGAGTCCTTACTTTATTATATGTTGTTTGGCACATTTTACATATGTGGACCCGGCATCTTCCGGAATTCATTTATTGTTCTATTGAGATGTAAGATCCTAATAAGGTTGATGTATTTGTAATGGTTATAGTAGCGTCTTTTTGTTACATTAATACCTTGCCACACATCCATGCACTTATTTTTGAACTGAGCTGAGTATTTGTAATGGTTATGAGATGTTGCTAGTGAGGAATATGCAGAGCATATTCTTTTTGTACATGTAATGCAACCAATAAATTTGCCTTTTTCTTCTGATTAGTAGTGGATGCATATGTACATGGTACTTGTACTCATTCCTGTTTTCATCAAAGCTCTGTTTGAAACAATTAGTTCGAAATTGAGAAGTTTACTGAAAACTGAAAAATGATGAAGTGATTGTTGAGTAAAACTAGCATATATATATATATATATGTATAGTTTATGTCTTTATGGTTGAAAAAGTAGTTGATAACTTTCGGATTGTAGCTAAAATATTAATTGGCCATCTAGTAGAGCAGGCTAAGAGTGCTTCTAGATGGAGATATAGGACATACACTGTTTCTCTGAAACACTTGGGGAATTTGTTCTTTTGTTTAAGGTAGTCTCCACTCTCCACATGTTTCTGCTAACTTTGTATCTGGCTCTTAGTGAGTCCTTACTTTATTATATGTTGTTTGGCACATTTTACATATGTGGACCCGGCATCTTCCGGAATTCATTTATTGTTCTATTGAGATGTAAGATCCTAATAAGGTTGATGTATTTGTAATGGTTATAGTAGCGTCTTTTTGTTACATTAATACCTTGCCACACATCCATGCACTTATTTTTGAACTGAGCTGAGTATTTGTAATGGTTATGAGATGTTGCTAGTGAGGAATATGCAGAGCATATTCTTTTTGTACATGTAATGCAACCAATAAATTTGCCTTTTTCTTCTGATTAGTAGTGGATGCATATGTACATGGTACTTGTACTCATTCCTGTTTTCATCAAAGCTCTGTTTGAAACAATTAGTTCGAAATTGAGAAGTTTACTGAAAACTGAAAAATGATGAAGTGATTGTTGAGTAAAACTAGCATATATATATATATATATGTATAGTTTATGTCTTTATGGTTGAAAAAGTAGTTGATAACTTTCGGATTGTAGCTAAAATATTAATTGGCCATCTAGTAGAGCAGGCTAAGAGTGCTTCTAGATGGAGATATAGGACATACACTGTTTCTCTGAAACACTTGGGGAATTTGTTCTTTTGTTTAAGGTAGTCTCCACTCTCCACATGTTTCTGCTAACTTTGTATCTGGCTCTTAGTGAGTCCTTACTTTATTATATGTTGTTTGGCACATTTTACATATGTGGACCCGGCATCTTCCGGAATTCATTTATTGTTCTATTGAGATGTAAGATCCTAATAAGGTTGATGTATTTGTAATGGTTATAGTAGCAAACCTCTGTTTGAAACAATTAGTTCGAAATTGAGAAGTTTACTCAAAACTGGAAAATGATGAAGTGATTGTTGAGTAAAACTAGCATATATATATATGTATAGTTTATGTCTTTATGGTTGAAAAAGTAGTTGATAACTTTCGGATTGTAGCTAAAATATTAATTGGCCATCTAGTAGAGCAGGCTAAGAGTGCTTCTAGATGGAGATATAGGACATACACTGTTTCTCTGAAACACTTGGGGAATTTGTTCTTTTGTTTAAGGTAGTCTCCACTCTCCACATGTTTCTGCTAACTTTGTATCTGGCTCTTAGTGAGTCCTTACTTTACCTGAAAAAATGATGTTGACTAAAACTAGCTTATATATGTGATAGTTTATGCTTTTATTGTGGCTAAAATATTATATATGCATAAGTAGCTTATTGGACGAACAATTTAACAAAAGCTACATGAAATTTGTTAAATAACAAAAAGACATCTAATAATATGTTTTTTTATTTATTATTATTTGTTTGTTTACTTACTGCTTAATTAATTATGAAATAAAGGTAAGGTTTTTTATGGATATATATTGTTATTTAGTATATATAACATTAAAGGGCAATGACGAAATATACTTATTGAATTTTCATTTATGGATTTTGGATAACTATTTTGTTTCTGAATTTAACTTTTAGAAATTATAATTTTTAATTTTACAAACTTGTAGATTGAAACAAAAAAAATCACAATATGTCTAACAAGCTAATATCATTTAACCAAAATAGGGTACTGTCAAAAGCAATTTTTTATTGTTAAATCAGTTAAAACTTAAGATTAACCCTTTATTTTGGTTAAATGATATTAGCTTTAGCCTTTGTTATAGCATTTTTTTGAAAATTGATTTTGGAATTTTTTATACAATTTTTTTAGAATTAAGTTTAATATCTATACAATATTAATATAAATTGATTTAATATATCTATCATTTATCATTCATGTCCATTATTATTTTTTATTTAAGAGGGGCATTAACGCAATGCACGATATGATATGTTGCCCGTGGAAAAAGAAAACCCGTGGAAAAAGAAAATGTATAGATTGTTTTGTCTTTCTAATTACATTAATTATTCTATTAAGAAAATACTAATTAATTAACATAGAATAGAATGGAAAAGGTAATTAAACGAATCATAATAGTAATGAAGGTGATTTTATAAAATATATCTAATTTTATGCGTAAGATAAGAGTTTTATATATTGTTAGTTTATCATCTATTATTCATTTCAATCATCATGACTCTTAAAAAATAAATATAAATGAACGATATATGATATATTTACTATATATAAATATTTATATTAACAGTGCATAAATATTACATTCATTTTTAATATATTTAGTGAAGCAAACTATATTACCTAAACTACTTAATTTTCATAAGAATATCCAAAATGTTGATATAAGATAGAATTAGTATTTAAAGTGGGAACTTAGATTTTGCAAGTCAATTTTTGGGTTGTGAAATGTAAGGTCTACTATATCCATCCATTAGCTATATATTTATAATGAATAGAAATTAATTGTCCAAAAATGTTATCCTCCCAACCAATTAGACTGTTTTCATATTATTATTGTGTGTAAAATAAGTTAGCAATGATTTTTGATTTTTTTTACTAACATATAAAACGATATAGTTAGCTTTAAACATGAGAGAAAAGACATGCATGCATGTTACAAATCTTTATCACTCTTGCACCCAATAGGAAAGTGGAGATTATCCGTCTAAAAATTTGGTATTTCATTGTGTATTAATTCTATCAAAAAATTGTCAACTATTTAAGAAAATAAATCACAAAAATATAAAATATTTTATTATTTGTTGTAATATGATAACACTTAAGTTTAAGAATAGTATATTGTGGGACATTATATAACACTTAAGTTAAGAACTACATTACATCTAATAATTTAACTAACCCTTTTTCTTTTGCATTTGGATGCTATGATAATAACATGCCCTTCAATTATTACACTTGCTTTTCCCTCCTTCCAAAAATGGTGAATCTTTTTATCAATGGATCATTCATTTGGAGAAGGAATGCCACCCATTGAAGCAGTCTATAAACCCTCAACCTTGCCCATAGTGTTTCGGATATGTGAGAGAAATTTCAAGACTCTTATTGGTTTACGCATTTACACATTCATGCCACAAGTGAAAGCTTGTGTTTGTGCAAATCAGTGAGACAATAATTTAAGATTCCACTTCAGCTTTTCACAATTTGGTACTCTTTTTGTTAAATTCTGCAGCAAAAAGAGAAAAAAGAAACCACTTTGGCAATTAATTTGAGTCAGTTTTGTATCATCTAGTGTGTAGTGGTTGTAATGGCAATTAATTTTAGCAACCTATGTTTTCATGAAGTTACTAAAGTAAAGTAAAATCCTTCAAAGTACAGCAAAATAAAGAAACCACAAAATATGAACTCAGCAAGTGCTATAACCTGACGAAAGGAGACACAAAATAATAAAGCTAAGCAAACTCTGTTCCACAGATTACCTTAGCAAAAGAGGAAGTTAAGGGTCAAACTTTATTGTTGATCAAATGTTAAAACTCTTACCAGATATTTATCATAAAAATAAATATTCTGATATCAGATATGTGTTAAAATTAGTCAAATAAATATAAAATCTGAGATATCAGATATGTGTTAAAATTAGTCAAATAAATATAAAATCTGATAGATACATTCAAAGGGTTCATGAACCTCCATCCATGCATTTCCATTCTCTTTTAAATGAATTTTTCTTTAATAAGAATAAAAATGCACTTAGGAATTTTTAGCACCCTATGTTTTCATGTATGGGGCAATACTTTATTGTATTGTAGAATATAGTAGTAGTTAGTAAAGTAAAGTAAACTCATTCAAAGTCTATCAAATAAAAAAGAAACCACTTTCGTAAATTGATTCCTTTCATCTGATCTAGTCTAGTTCTTGTAAAGGTGATGTGGTGGAAAGTACTATTTAGTAAAACTTTATATTTTCAACATTAAAACTTGTTATCTCACTCATATAAAAATAAATGTGATATTGTTAATAGTCAAACATTTATTCAATTTTTTTTTGACATAATGTAAAATATCATTATCATTATCAGTAAAGCAAAAAGTAATAATTATTAAGGACAATAAAAAATAATAAAAATTACTTACATTTAATAATGTGAATCATATATGGAAGTCCAATTTTTTTAGACAAACAATTTTGTAAATTAAAACTGTGAATGAGTACATAAAATAATATTGACTTTCAAAAATATTTTGTATAGATTTCTAAATTTATAATTTTGTTTATTTATAGTCAATTAATATTATCTTTACATGTCCTTTATATTCTTGTGCTTAGTCACACCTATATATACCAAGAACTCTATTACAAAACATATGGACAATAAACAATTATATCATGAATTAATTCAAGTGAATATAGGAATTGTACCATAATTGGTTAGTGCCAGCCGAATACAACTGGTACACAGGTAAATTTATTCTTAATATCAGTACCGTATAACAATTATACTGGTCATGCAATTATATCCACTAAACTGATCAGAACTAGTCGAAATCAAATATATCGTTTAATTTTCAATTGAACCGTACAAATTATACCGTTCAACTTTTATTTAAAATTAATTTTTTAATCAAAATAAAAAATTGATAATTTTTTATTGATTTTTCAATATTATTGTTAATATAATATATATTTATATCTAACTTCACCGATATAGGGTTTAATAAATAAACCACCAATTAAATTGCTATACCATTATATCAATACCCTAACTTTGATAATTAGAAAAATATTAATAACATTGGTTCCCATCATATCTAACTACATATATTTGTATATTTTATTATTATTTATTTTAAGTCACTTTAATGAATGCTATTAGGAGTCAAGACATTCATCATGAAATTAAATAACAAAAACTTTATATGGGACAGTGTGGTTTTGAATATTTATATATTAAAATTCACGCCTTATTTAATATTTTGAATGACCAATTCTTACTTTTGAATATTTACTTAGTTCTACTAGGATAATTTGCACATCTGTCATATATTTTATTTTGCTTTGAAAAAACGAGAAAAAACTCAGCATTAAAAGTTTGTAAAATAACAGCAAAACAATGATTTCTGATTTCTTTTTACTGACATGGAACACAGTGAGAAAAGACATGTTAAACTCTTTGTCTCTCTCTTCTCTTTAATTTAATGGAACACAGTGAGAAAAGATGCATGTTACATCTCTTTGTCTCTCTCATTCTCTTGTGCCATCCAACCATACATTTCCATTCTCTTCTCTTTGATACAAAAATGGAGTTAGTAAATTTTAGCCACACCATTAAAGTAAAGTAAAATCATTCAAAGTATAGCAAAAGAAAAGAAGAAACCACTTTGGTTTATATTTGATAAAATATTGATGCACACTTTCTAGAAGCTTCCACACTTGTGTAGAAACAAGTAGTGATGATTGTACCATAATATCTAGAATTATCCTAAGCTTCTAGTATATTCTATTATAGGCATTTAGTATTATAATTAAAGAAGTATCTAGAAATCTTGAGAAAAATGTATACTAGATACTTATGGAACCATCTAGAAATTCATAAGTGTTGTAGAAAGCCTATAAATAGGCACTCACCCTTCATTTGTAAAGCATCCAAATAAGAAGCAAATTATTCTAAGTTGTGTAGCTCCAAAGCTTCTCCACTTCTATTTTCACTACTATAACTTCCATTTCTAAAATACTATCAGTGGCATCAGAGCTACGTTTGGTCATACACTGGGCGTAGAATATTACTCTATCCATTTCCAACTATCTCCAAGAATCTCACATCCAAACTAAACCATATTTATACACTTTGAGCTATGGCTAGCACTATTCAATCATCATCAATTCCTATCCCAATTTTCACTGGAGAAAACTATGATTTTTGGAATACAAAAATGACTACTTTCTTCCGGTCCCAAGATTTGTGGGATATTGTAGAAGAAGGATTCACTACTCCAGAGAATACTTCAACTCTTACCGTGGCTCAGAAAAAGGAGTTGAAAGAGAATGTGCAAAAGGATGCAAAAGCGTTATTTATTCTACAACAAGCCTTGGCGGAAACTATCTTTCCAAGAATAATGGGAGCTACAAGTGCCAAAGAAGCATGGGATACACTAAAGGAGGAGTTTCATGGCAGTGATAAGGTACGCACCATTAAACTTCAAACTCTTAGGCGTGAGTTTGAATTACTTAAGATGAAAGAGTCTGAGACCATAAAAGACTATTATTCTAAAATAAAAGAAATAGTCAATCAAATGAAAGCCTATGGGGAAAATATTCTTGACAAAAGAATTGTTGAGAAAATTCTGATTTCAATTCCCCAAAAATATGACTCAATAGTTACTACGATTGAGCAAACCAAAGATTTGTCTACTCTATCAGTAACAGAACTAATGGGCTCTCTAGAAGCTTATGAGCAAAGATTGAGTAGGCATGATGAAGGTTCACTAGAAAATGCCTTTCAATCAAAGCTCAGACTAAGGTCTCAGAATAAAGAATATCAAAGAAGAAATAATATTGGTGCGGAACATTCTAGAAACAAAGAGATTTCTAAAGATTTCTCTAGAAACAATCAAGCAAAATATCTTCCTTGCGGCATATGCCAGAAGTCAGGCCATTCAGAAAAATATTGTCGATATCGAGGAAAGATACAATGCCAATATTGCAAAAGATTTGGGCACTCAGAGCAAAATTGTCGCAACAAAAATAATCATCAGGCCAATTTCACTGAAGAATGCAAACATGACCAACAACTATTCTATGCCAACCAAGTCTGTAGTCGTGATAAAGAAGAAAACTGGTACTTGGATAGTGGTTGTAGTAACCACATGGCTAAGGACGGGAGCATTTTCAAAGATATTGATGAGTCTGTCAGAGTGCAAGTTCGATTAGGTAATGGCACCATGGTTGAGTCTAAAGGCAAAGGCACTGTCATGGTGGAGACACAATCAGGTACGCGACTTATCAAAGATGTCTTACTAGTTCCTAACCTTAAAGAAAATCTCTTGAGTATTGGCCAAATGATGGAAAAAGGTTACTCTCTCCACTTTGAGGGAGATACATGCAATATATATGACAATAATAGAAAGTTTGAAATAGCCCAAGTTAAAATGGAGAAAAGAAATAGAAGTTTTCCAATAACTTGGAAATATGCTACTAACATCGCTATGAAGGTTCAAGTTGATGAATCATGGCTATGGCATCGAAGATTTGGTCATCTTAATAACCAAGCCTTAAAGCTATTATATCATAAAAGAATGATGAAGGATCTTCCATGCATCCAAGAGAATGAAGGAGCTTGTGAAGGATGTCTACTTGGGAAGCAACATAGACTACCTTTTTCAAGTGGGAAATCTTGGAGAGCAAAACGCTTGTTGGAGCTCATCCATACTGACGTATGTGGACCAATGAGGACGCCATCCCTCACTAATAACAGGTATTTCATCCTCTTCATTGATGACTTTTCTAGAATGACATGGGTCTATTTTATAAAAGAAAAATCAGAAGTCTTTGGAATATTCAAGAAGTTCAAGGCCTTTGTCGAGAAGCAAAGCGGGAAACATATAAAAGTACTCAGAAGCGATCGTGGCAAAGAGTACAACTCTCACGAATTTGATAAATTTTGTGAGGATGAAGGCATAGAGCGTCAACTCACAGTTGCTTACACTCCACAACAAAATGGGGTGTCTGAAAGGAAAAATCGCACGGTCATGGAGATGGCTAGATCGATGCTCAAGGAGAAAGGTTTGCCAAACACCTTTTGGGCCGAAGCAGTTTACACAGCTGTCTACATAATGAATAGATGTCCAACAAAGGCAGTCGAAGGTAAAACTCCTATAGAAGCTTGGAGCGGTAGGAAGCCATCAGCTAAACATCTAAGAGTTTTTGGATCTATCTGTTATATACATGTCCCAAAAGAAAAGAGACACAAACTAGAAGACAAGACGATAAGAGGCATCTTCTTGGGATATAGCACACAGTCAAAAGGCTATCGCATATACAATCTAGAAACGAAGAAACTTATCATCAGTCGAGATGTTGAAGTTGATGAAAGTGACGCTTGGAACTGGAATGAAGGCAAGATTGAGAGACACAACATCTCCATACCAACACAACAACCACAAGTAACTGGGGAAGTAGAAGAAGCAACAGAAGATCCAGGTACGCCAACTACACTCCCACATGAACAATCTTCACCAGAATCTTCTCCGAGACGAGTAAGATCCTTAGTAGATATATATGAGACATGCAACTTGGCCATAGTTGAACCTGGAAGCTTTGAAGAAGCATCAAGGCAAGAAGTATGGGTCAAGGCAATGGAAGAAGAGATAAAGATGATCGAGAAAAACAACACGTGGGAGCTAGTAGATTGTCCAAAAGATAAAGACATCATCGGAGTAAAATGGGTGTATAAAACAAAGCTCAATCCTGATGGCACTATACAGAAGCACAAGGCGAGATTAGTAGCCAAGGGCTACTCCCAACAACCAGGAATCGACTATAATGAGACATTTGCTCCAGTTGCTCGTCTAGATACTATAAGAGCTCTAATAGCTCTTGCAGCAAAAAGAGGATGGAGCATTTACCAGCTAGATGTCAAGTCTGCATTCCTCAATGGAGTACTTCAAGAAGAGATCTATGTGGAGCAGCCAGAAGGGTTCATGAGCAAGGGCAACGAAAACAAAGTGCTACGATTGAAGAAGGCTCTATATGGCTTGAAGCAAGCTCCTCGAGCATGGTATAGTAGAATTGACCAGTACTTCGTCGATAAAGGATTCAGGAGGAGTAAGAGTGAGCCTACACTATACATTAAGTCCCAAGGTCAGTATGATACTTTAATAGTTTCCTTGTACGTAGATGATCTTATATACACTGGAAACAATATAAAGATGATAACAGAGTTCAAAGAAGACATGATGAAGACATTCGAGATGACAGACCTAGGCTTAATGCACTACTTCCTTGGAATTGAGGTAAATCAAAGAAAAGAAGGTATATTCATCTCACAGAAGAAATACATAGAAGAACTACTAAAGAAGTTCAAGATGTGTGAGTGCAAACCAGTTGCTACTCCGCTCGTGACTAATGAGAAGCTACAGAAGGACGATGGATCTCCACAGGCAGATGCATCTCTCTACAGGAGTTTGATCGGGAGTCTTCTATATCTCACTGCCACTCGACCAGATATCATGTATGCTACAAGTCTTCTATCAAGATTCATGCAAAGCCCGAGTCAAATCCACTTTGGAGTTGGAAAAAGAATTCTTAGATACTTACAAGGAACAAAAGAGTTCGGTATATGGTATAAGACCAACACCAACTCAACATTACACGGCTACACTGACAGTGATTGGGCAGGTTCGATGGATGACATGAAGAGCACATCTGGTTATGCCTTCTCACTTGGATCAGGAGTGTTCTCTTGGGCGTCAAAGAAGCAAGCAATCATTGCACAATCAACAGCAGAAGCTGAGTACGTAGCAGCTGCAGAGACGACTAACCAAGCTATATGGCTTAGACGAATACTCAATGATATGGGAGATCAAGAGATGGAGCCTATGACAATCTATTGTGACAACAAATCGGCGATAGCGATAGCAAAGAATCCAGTCCATCACAACAGGACAAAACATATCGCAATTAAATATCATGTTGTCAGAGAAGCAAGTGAGAATAAAGAAATAAAGCTCGAGTATTGCAAGACCGAAGATCAAATTGCTGACATATTCACTAAGGCATTACCAAGGCCAAAGTTCGAGCAACTACGATCGATGCTAGGAGTTACAAAGATGTGCATCAAGGAGGAGTGATAAAATATTGATGCACACTTTCTAGAAGCTTCCACACTTGTGTAGAAACAAGTAGTGATGATTGTACCATAATATCTAGAATTATCCTAAGCTTCTAGTATATTCTATTATAGGCATTTAGTATTATAATTAAAGAAGTATCTAGAAATCTTGAGAAAAAATGTATACTAGATACTTATGGAACCATCTAGAAATTCATAAGTGTTGTAGAAAGCCTATAAATAGGCACTCACCCTTCATTTGTAAAGCATCCAAATAAGAAGCAAATTATTCTAAGTTGTGTAGCTCCAAAGCTTCTCCACTTCTATTTTCACTACTATAACTTTCATTTCTAAAATACTATCAATATTACATGAATGAAGAAGATATATTGGTATCATCTAGTCTAGTGTTTTTCTAATGGTAATGCAAGTAGTGAGAATCTTTATCTATTTCTTCTTTCTTGCATTTTCTCTCACTCTAAATAACTAAGATGGTGCATGGAAACAAAAACAACACCAACTTCATGAACATCAACCTTTATCCTATTTCTGCATTCCAGTGATATTCCAGCAATTCAACAACTTTTGCTTTTCCTTCCTTCCAAAAATGGTGACATCTTTTTTTTCCAATGGATCTTCCATTTGAGGAAGAAAGCCATTCAGTTAAGAAATCTAACGTTGCCCCTGTTGTTGTGTATTTAATCCTTCTCTCCCATTGAGTTCTCGTTTCTCTTTTATATTTAATCCATGTCTGAATAGTATTAACGAGTAGTGTGCTAGATCTTCAGTTTTACTAACTTGTGAACTGAAACAAAAAATTATAATATGTCTAATAAGTTATAAACAAAAATATTAGTATATATATAATATGGCTTGGTTTTGAAGCTGTAGTACTCTTGCATTATTTTTAAACATTTTCTATGAATTTAAAAACAATTAATAATAATCAAGAGCCATAAAAATAATAAAAATTACTTACATTTATTAATGTGAATCATAAATGGAATCCAACTTTTTTAGACAAACAATTTGTAAATTGAAACTGTGACTGAGTACATAAATTGATTTTAACTTTCAAAAATATTTTGTATTATAATTTTGTTTACTTATAGTCAACTAATATGGGGTGTAGTTGCACCTTTAGTTTTAAAAAAAATAATAATATTAAATTAAATGCATGCCTTATTTAGCATTTTTTTAGTGAACAATTCTCATTTTTGAATATTTACTTAGTTCTATTAAGATAATTTGTACATATGTGTGGTATATTTATTTTACTTTGAAACACAAGTATTATCCATGACTATTATATTCTTTGTATTCGAGGTGAGTATGACACGTGATAATATCTCCGTACAAAATATATTTGATATAGATGTATTTATAGGAACTTGAACTCAAAACTATTAATTAATCATGAACAAAAGTGAAGTCTTTTGCTTTGGAATAACTGCAGAAGTGACCAGCCTATAATGAACTATTCTAATTTGTTTTTGAATTCATGTGATTGTCAGGTAGTCATAAACTGTATGTATGATAGTATTAATTGAAATACAATCCAAGATCTAATGTTTTCGAATTTAACAATTACGTCTCTTAATTTGTTAAGAAAAAAATATATCTGACATTATGTTTATTTATTATTATTATTATTGAAGAAATATATGTTTACCCTCAAATTAAATTACACTAATTACATTCAATTTCAATAATTCATTTTCTTAAATCTAACGAATTAGAAAGGTGAGTGAAATAAATGATGAAAGAAAAAAATAAATCTTAAATAACATTTAAGTTTTACATTTTGGTCTGTTGTATTTATGAAAATAAATGGTTGAGATTGAGTGTAACTAGTCTAACTTAACTTGGGTGTAAACGAATTCTCCCTCTTATTTATTTGTTTACTTACTTACTACATAATTAATTATATATTAATTAAAGAAAAGGTAAGGTTTGTATGGATATTAGTGTTATTTATTAAAACGTTAAAAGGAAATGATGTATAATTTTTGAATTTTCTTATATGGATTTTGGATAACTACTTTGTCCTGAATTTAACTTTAAAAAATTATAATATTTAACTTAACTAACTTGTTGACCGAAACAAAAAATGTACAATACATCTAACAAATTTATAAGGAATAATATATTTGTGGGACATTATATAACACTTAAGTAAAAAACTACAGTACATCTAATAATATTTAACTAACCCTTTTTTTGCATTTCAATGCTGTGATAATAACATACCCTCAATTATTACACTTTTGCTTTTCCCTCCTTCCAAAAATGGTGGAATCTATTTTATCAATGGATCATTCATTTGGAGAAGGAATCCCATCCATTGAAGCAATCTATGAACCTTCAACCTTGCCCATAGTGTTAAATTCTGCAGCAAAAAAAGAAAAAAGAAACCACTTTGGCAATTTATTTGAGCTAGTTTTGTATCATCTAGTATAGTGCTTGTAATAGTATTGTGGTGGAAAGTAGTAATGATTTTAGTAAAGAATATTAATTCCAAATGTGGGAAAGCAACATGTCTTTGTCTGAAAGGTGAAGATTGCATTAAAAGAAGACACAAAATATGAAGCAAGTGCTATAGACATGGACATCATTTACATTGCATTACAAGCACACATAAAATAATCAAATAAATATTCTGTTACCTGATATGCTTTAAAATTAATCAAATAAATATAAATTCAGATAGATACTACATTGAAAGGGTTCATGAACCTCCAGCCATTCATTTCTATTCTCTTTTAATGGATTTTTCTTTAATAAGAATAAAAATGCCCTTACCAATTTTTAGCACCCTATGTTTTCATGTATTGTAAAGTGTAGGAGCAGCTAGTAAAGTGAAATCATTTAAAGTATGGAAAACAACCAGTTTCCTTATTTGAATAGTATATTATATGAATGAACAACAGGTTCCAATCACTCATTTAAAAAGATAAATATGATGTTGTTAATAGTAAAATATTTATTCTAAAATATTAGTTCTCCAATATATATATATATATATATATATATATATATATGTATGCCGGAGATATTTATTTATTCAAGAAGAAGAGTAAGTTTAAAAAACTTACTCCTCATCATAACCATCAATTATAGGGAAATCCAATGGTTTGAATTAATGAGTAGATCTAAATCATTAGATATTCATAGAATTAATGACTAAGATGAAGAGTAAGTGAATCTCCACTTATATATATAATATTATTTGCAGCTGTAGTATTCTTGCATTATTGTAAAACTTTTTGTATGAATTTTAGACGTAATGAAAAATATTATTATCAGTAAACCAAAGTAAATAAATAAATAATTATTTGTGAAATGCACAGAGGACTATATCCATCCATCAGCTCTATGTTATAATGAATAGATATTAACTGTCCCAAAATATTATCCCATCTTCTGTTCTAATCAATTAAAAAACTCAGCATTAAAAGTTTGTAAAATAACTTATCAAAACATGTTACAACTCTTTGTCTCTCTCTTCTCTTTAATTTAATGGAACACAGTGAGAAAAGATGCATGTTGTAACTCTTTGTCTCTCTCATTCTCTTGTACCATCCAACCATACATTTCCTTTCTTCTTTCTTGCGCATTCTCTCACTCTGACTAACTAAGATGGTGCTTGGAAACAAAAACAACACCAACTTCATGAACATCAACCTTTATCCTATTTCTGCATTCCTAGTTATTTTCCAGAAATTCAACAACTTTTCCTTTTCCTTCCTTCCAAAAATGGTGACATCTTTTTTTTTCAATGGATCTTCCATTTGGGGAAGGAAGCCATTCAGTTAAGAAATCTAACGTTTCCCAGTTCTTGTATAAATAGACATTTCAAGTTCTTCATTCAACACAATTAATCTCAGAAACTGCGAAGGATTTGAAGGTTATTTTCTACTCTCCCTCCCTTTCTTGTTTCTCCTTTATGTTTAATCCATGTTTGATTGTGTTATGTATTGGAAGTGTATAACAACTCTTGTCTCTGTAACAGATTGATACTCAAGTGACAATGGCATATTCAAGTGTTTTTCTCTCCATGTTGGTCTTCTTCATGGTAGTTTCAGCAGCTCCCACCTCTTTAGTGCTGAAACGGTCATTTCCCAACAATGGAATGAAGCTGAACAAACTTCTGGAAATGGACTTGCACAGACATGCAAGAATGCGACAATCCCATATTGTGACCCTCCCCGTCCACGGATCCACTCATCTTGGGTAATGAATTTTGTTTATACTCTTTTGTGTTTAACACATTAGTTTGTGCATATTACACTTTTTACTGATATTTGAAATGTATGGGTTAATGCAGGCTTTACTATACAATTGTGCCTTTGGGTTCTCCTCCGAGGGAATTCCATGTGGATATTGACACTGGCAGTGATATCCTATGGGTTAATTGTGTCTCATGCACTGGTTGTCCTCAAACAACCGGGTTCCCAGTAAATTCATTCTTTTTAGTTTGCAATTGTATAACATTAAAATCAATATCCTCATTGTTTGCCAATAAAAAACAATTATATCATAAATTAAGTCAATTGAGTAAAGGAATGGTATTCCTCATATCTAACTGTATATATATTAATGTTTATTTATTTATTATTTATTTTAAGTTATGTTAATGAATGTTATTAGTTGTCACGACATCCATCATTAAATTAAAAAACAGAGATTTATATAGGAAAGTGCAATATTGAATATTTAGACATATTTACTTAGTTCTCATTAAGATAATTTGCAATGCTGCTGTATATTTTATTGTGCTTTGAAACACGTATATTATTCCAGAATGCAATATTGTATCAGAGGTTACTATGAGTGATAATATCTCCAAATTATGTGATCTCACTTGTTTAAAGATAAATGTGATGCTTATAATAGTCAAACATTTATTCTAAAATATTAGTTATTGAATACACAATATTACTCTTGCATTCATGTCAATCACTTTCTATGTATTTTTGACAAAGTATAAAATTTTATTATCAACAAACCAAAAAGAATAAGTAATTATTGAGGAACATATAAAATAGTAAAAGTTACTTATATTTTGTGCTCTTGTATAACATATGACATTGGAACTTTTTTAGAAAAACAATTTCTAAATTGTGATTTCTGAAGGAGTAAATAAATTGACTTCAATGTTACAAAATAATTTTGAAGATTTCTAACTTTATAATTTTTTTTATTTATCTTCCATTAATATTTTTGTTACTTATCCTTTATATTCTTGTAAAAAGTATAAGCAGTCAAACTTATATATATAGTAACGAACTCTATTATAAAACATATATCAAATAAACAATTATATCTTTTATTTTCTTCTAATAAAATTTTCTTTTTCCAATAAAAAACAATTATACAATAAATTAAGTCAATTGAGTAAAGGAATCATATTCCTCATATCTAACTATATATATATTAATGTTTATTTATTTATTATTTATTTTAAGTTAGGTTAATGAATGTCATTAGTTGTCACGACATCCATCATTAAATTAAATAACAGAAATTTATATAGGAAAGTGTAATATTGAATATTTAGACATATTTACGTAGCTCTCATTAAGATAATTTACAATACTGCTGTATATTTTATTGTGCTTTGAAACACGTATATTATTCCAGAATGCAATATTGTATCAGAGGTTACTATGTGCGATAATATCTCCATATAAATTATAATTAAGATAGATGCATTCACAAGAACTAGAAACTTTGAATTAATTGTGACCAACTTCCCACCAATTTTGATTGATAGGTTTACCACACAAGTCTAATATCTTACCGTGGTCGTTGAATTTTTTGGGCAGTTATAACATTAAAATCAATATCCTCATTGTCTGCTTTTGTTACAGGCTAGGCTCAACTATTTTGACCCCTGGAGTTCTTCGACTTCATCAATTGTCTCTTGTTCAGACCGCAAGTGTAAACATATTGTACATTCACAAAATGTGGCTTGTACAATAGACAACTATTGTAGCTTTGAAGTGCAATACGTAGAAGGTAGCATGACATCGGGCTACTTTCTTTCTGATGTAATGCATGTAGCTAATATTGTAGATGGATCAGTGGCACCAAATTCTTCTGTGCCATTATTTTTTGGGTAAGTTAGTATGAGTTAGATAATTTAAAATATTTTTCATATTTTTTGTTTTTAGTTGCTTATGCTTTTCTTCTTGAAATGTTTAAACTTTGGAATGATACTTTGTTGTATAATGGATCAGTTGTAGCAATCTCCGGATTGAGAACTTGACAATGTCTGCGAGAACGATTGACGGGATATTTGGGTTTGGAAGACATGAGATGTCTTTCATCTCCCAACTACACTCCCAAGGAGTAGCTCCAAAAATATTCTCTCATTGCCTCAAAGGAGATAATAGCAGTGGGGGAATACTAGTTCTTGGTGAGGTTGTGGAGCCAGATATCATCTATAGTCCACTTATTCCAAAACAGTAAGTTTGTCTTATCTGGAATAAGTTATGTATATTGGAATTACTTAAGTGAAACTTGTTGGAAAATATTTACACTAATAACTTATTTGAAATATGTTTCAGGTTGCATTACAATTTAAATTTGGAGAGCATCACTGTCAATGGGCAGATGTTGCAGATTGATCCAGATGTTTTTAAAACATCAAGGAACAAAGGTATCACCATTGATTCTGGATCAACTCTAGCACATTTTGTCGAAGGGGCCTACAATCTCATTGTTGATGAGGTGAGTTTTTCATGCGCTTCATGTGTTTTTAACAATAGTTAGATACCATTTTCTTTTTTCAAGATTTATCAATAATTAATGACAAGTATATTATTTTTGTAGATTACTCGTACAATTCCACAATCTGTAGGCACCACTGATTACAATGGATTTCACTGTTACTTGGTAACCACCAGGTTAAGGTTAACTACTTACATATCTTTGTTGATAATTTCCTGGATTTTTTAATTGACTGCATATTAAAAATAGAGGATTTTCTAACACTCTAAAAAATTCTTTCTTTTCCAGTGTGTTGAGCATCACTGACATTTTTCCTCTGATAAGTTTGAATTTTGCTAACCATGCGTCTCTTGTTTTAAGACCACACGATTACCTTTTATCGTTTCCAGAAGTAAGTATTTAAGCTTCAACTTTCTCATAATTACATCAATTAATATATTCCTTTTCATGTTATTTCACTATTGTGATTGTGACTTGTGCGTTACAGTTTGATAAAGGAACGTGGTGCCTTGGCTTTCTCAAGACCCAAGATATGACAATTTTAGGAGGTACATTGACACTCAAAAGTATTATTTTTTAACTTATTTAGAATCAATTTAAAAGTATTATTCTTGTTTATTCCATTAGTCGCTATGCAATCTCTTCTTTAAGATTAAAATACTTACAACAATACATCTTTTCTGGCAGACATTATATTAAAAGACAAGATTGTTGTCTATGATCTTGTTAAACAACGAATTGGATGGACTAGTTATAACTGTAAGTTTCACTTAACCTACACTACTATAAAGTTATATGAGTTAAGAGTGTCGAATATAGTTAAATCAAATATTTGAGTTATCTTTAATTCTCTGTAACTTAATTCTGACATATTCAATTTAAATTTATCGATATAGGTTCATTGCCGATTAATGTCTCGACTTCATCAAGTGGAAAAAGCATAAATGAAAAGGGAGGAGGAATTTTGCACTTGACAATGATCTTAGCTTTCTTGACACACGTGATATACATATTGATATAGCTATTAGGCCCTTTATAGGAAGTATTTTAATAATGATGTAACTAAATAATTGTTATTACTATAGAATAGTATTTATATTTCTACAATGTTATAATTTGTATGATGTTGACTCTTGCATTACTATGATGAAGAAATAAAAGTTATTTTATTAGCTTTGTTTCAGTAATTATAATTTATCATTTTGACAGGATCATGTGTATTCGGGATCTGTTTTTTCTGACTTTGCAGCTGAAGATGCATATACATTGCTGGAGAAAGTTATGCATGAATTCTACATTGTTGTTGTCAAACTGGAATAGCTACTTCTATTGAAAAATGTTATCATGCAACTAGCATCTAATGTTTATATTGCTTTTTGAGACGTTTCTATAAATATTAACTAGAAACAATTCAATTTCTAATCTGCCTGAAGCATCACAGGACTTTGAACTTTTCATTACATCAGTTTTTAGATTGTGGTCACTCCTAAATGATTGTTTCATTGAATATTTTTCCTTGTTTTGTTTTTCGATCCAGCGGTTTTGTCTTGTGTTCCTCAAATGGCATTCCAGAAAAATCTGAGAGGAAATTAGACATGAAAACAATAAGAACAACAACCAAGCAATATAGTTTATAACAATGTTAAATTTCTTTCTCATCACTTCTACATGATTGCATGAATCCTTAACTAATATTTTTCTTTCTCATCTTCAATTTTTAAGCGTTGTACCTAGATAAGGTGAACTATCTATATTCCTTAATCATTTTTAGTATCACCTAACTCATTAGACCGTACAACTTTCTTGAACAATACTGTCACGCTACATTAATTTCAAGTTTATAACAATGCAATTAATTAGTCTTAGGTAAGCAACAACCAACCAACATAGTTTGTGCCTAAGACTCGTTATGGGATGAGCGCTTCATTATGGACAACAGGGGAAGTTTCAGAATAAGATTTATTTTTATTAGAAGAAGCAATCAGAATAAAAAGAGTTACTTAGATTTACTACTTTGAATCATTTATGATAGTCCAAACTACTTTTTTTGGGTGAAGGATAGGTGCAAAGCACCCGAGAATATATTAATAAGGGAACCAGTAGCACAACAAAAACAAAGAGCAGAGAATTAGTACAAATTTTTGCATCTAAAGCTAGGAAGACCAAGCTTCTCCCTATGAATGTCCTGCCTAATTAAGGAAGGAGCCTAATCCCACCAACTATCAACCTTAGAAG
Organism: Lupinus angustifolius; assembly: GCF_001865875.1. Classification (NCBI taxonomy): domain Eukaryota; kingdom Viridiplantae; phylum Streptophyta; class Magnoliopsida; order Fabales; family Fabaceae; genus Lupinus; species Lupinus angustifolius. The sequence goes on from NC_032016.1 coordinate 9,469,150, forward strand.
AAATGCCAAAAGAAGCAAGCTTGTCGGAACACGTGTTTCCTTCCCTATATATGTGCGAGACTTTGAATGACATGGAGGACAGGAATGCCTTACACTGATACCAACTATTGAGCAACTTCCAAGGCACCTGAAACTTGCCATTAAAGATATCAACCACCATAGCCGAGTCACATTCCAACCAAAGAGCCAACCAACCTTTCCTATGAGCCATCTCAATTGCAGAAATTACAGCCAGAAGCTCCGCATACAAAGAATCCTGAATGCTATAGTAGGAAGAAAAACCCCCTAAGAAGGCACCATCATTATCACGGTAGATGCCCCCACCCCCTGAAGGGCTAGGAGCACCATGAGAAGCCCCATCAGTATTAACCTTTGTCCAGCCGAGAATAGGGGCAACCCACAAGAACTCAATTATTTTAGGAGCTAAATTGTAATTGATGGAAACATTTAAGGATCTGAGCAAATAGAAATCCTGCAGAGAGTGATTAGCGCAAAGCTTGGAAGAGGTTCCTAATAGCTGGATCTTGATCTTAGCCTGGTCTATGGAGGTCCATTTATCTTCAAATCTAGCATGGTTTCGGCAAAACCAACCTTTCCTATGAGCCATCTCAATTGCAGAAATTGCAGCCAGAAGCTCCGCATACAAAGAATCCTGAATGCTATAGTAGGAAGAAAAACCCCCTAAGAAGGCACCATCATTATCACGGTAGATGCCCCCACCCCCTGAAGGGCCAGGAGCACCATGAGAAGCCCCATCAGTATTAACCTTTGTCCAGCCGAGAATAGGGGCAACCCACAAGAACTCAATTATTTTAGGAGCTAAATTGTAATTGATGGAAACATTTAAGGATCTGAGCAAATAGAAATCCTGCAGAGAGTGATTAGCGCAAAGCTTGGAAGAGGTTCCTGATAGCTGGATCTTGATCTTAGCCTGGTTTATGGAGGTCCATTTATCTTCAAATCTAGCATGGTTTCTGCAAAACCAACCTTTCCTATGAGCCATCTCAATTGCAGAAATTGCAGCCAGAAGCTCCGCATACAAAGAATCCTGAATGCTATAGTAGGAAGAAAAACCCCCTAAGAAGGCACCATCATTATCACGGTAGATGCCCCCACCCCCTGAAGGGCTAGGAGCACCATGAGAAGCCCCATCAGTATTAACCTTTGTCCAGCCGAGAATAGGGGCAACCCACAAGAACTCAATTATTTTAGGAGCTAAATTGTAATTGATGGAAACATTTAAGGATCTGAGCAAATAGAAATCTTGCAAAGAGTGATTAGCACAAAGCTTGGAAGAGGTTCCTGATATAGAGATAGCAAGCTGGATCTTGATCTTAGCCTGGTCTATGGAGGTCCATTTATCTTCAAATCTTGCATGGTTTCTGCAAAACCAGATTGTGTTGACAGTGTGAATAATGGCAGCCACCACCACCCCTTTTAAAAGAGAGCTTCTCTGCTGGTTACAGTTAGAGAGGATAGTTTCCATAAAGGAAATATCAAATCGAGTCTGCAGGATAAAGCTAAGCCATTGCCAAAGAAGAATAGAAAAATAACACTCCAGGAATAAGTGATTAGAGGTTTCTGAATTTCTCTTGCAGAGGCTACATATAGAAGCCAAATTGCAGCCCCTTGTTTGAAGTTGATCATCAGTTGGCATTCTTCTATGCAACAACCTCCAAGTAGTGAAAGATTTAGAGGGAGGGATAAAGTCTGACCATATCATTCTGCACCAGCTCCTAGGATTAGAAGGCAAAGCTAAGTGCAAGAAGGCATCTTTGAGGGATAATTGCCCATCATTAGAGCCCTCCCAGGCTAGCACATCAGGATGGAGAGAAATACCAATACTAGTTATTTCTCTAGCAATGTTAGGAAATTTCTCAGCAATAGGCTTAGGAATAATCCACTTGGAATGCAAAGTGAAATCTGCCACAGAGGCCATGAGAGAATTGTGCAAGGAAGAGGGGATGCTCAGGGAGTCAACTAAAGGAATAGAAAGCCATTTGTCATACCAGTAGTTTATATTTCTGCCATTCCCAACTATCCAAACAGAGTTGTTCAAAACAGTAGGCCAATTTTTTCTGATCCCAGGCCAAATTGAAGATTTAACATAGGAATTAGCTTTGTGCCTAGCTTTGAATCTTTGCCTATAGAATATAGCCCATTCTTGATTAGAAGAAGCCATCTCTCAAGCCAACTTAAGAAGAGCTGCCTGATTTAAGGTCTTTAGAGATTTCAACCCCAAGCCACCAGACTTATAAGAAGAGCAAATTACATGCCAAGAAACTGTTACCACTTTCCTAACTGAAATGTCACCAGACCAAACAAAGTTTCTGATGCACTTGTCTAGAAAAGAGAGCAGAGAGGCAGGCCAAGAGTACACATGAAAGCTATAGGTTAACATGCTTTGGATGATTGATCTAACTAGCTCCACCCTGCCCATCAAAGAGAGCAAGGAACCCTTCCAGGAGGACAACTTGATGATGATTCTATCAGCAATTGCTTGCAAGTGGATCTTCTTAGGCTTTCCTTTGAATATAGGGACACCCAGGTAGTTGAAAGGAAGGCTACCAGCAGAGAAACCAAGGATATGAACAAAATTAGCAGTCTTCCTGGGAGAGACATGACCAATATAGAATTTGCACTTGGTCAAGTTAACCACTTGACCAGAGGCTTGGGCATAAACATGAATCAAGTTAGTTAAAGCCAAAAGACTTCTTTTTAACCCTCTGCAAAAAATTAAAATATCATCAGCATAAAGGACATGGCTTGGGATGACCAAGTTAGAGTCCAAACTACTAACAAGACTTGCGTTGATCTTATTGTGTTAAGCTTCACTAGATCTCCAGAATGATCTAAAGGTTAATGATTCGATTCCTGAGAGCGAAATTTGTTGGGAAGAATAGTCACGCACCTCAGAAATGATTAGTTCCCTTAGCCATAGGATGATGACATACCCTTGGTAATACTGGTGGTCCAACTTTTTTAGACAAACAATTTATAAATTGAAACTTTGAGTTAGTACCTAAATTGATTTCCACTTTCAATAATATTTTGTATAGATTTCTAAATTTATAATTTTGTTTATTTATATTTCAATAAATATTATTTGTTTACACAGCCTTTATATTCTTGTGCAAAATATAGGTAGTCAAACTTACTGAACTCAATTAAAAAACATTTGGCTACATAATATTGGATATCATGTGAGTTGTGACAATATGCAATACTTATGTATGTGTGATTATGATAATGGAAAATGTTTACTTCATAAGTTTTAATGCTCATTTTTGAATATGTAAAAAAATATTTTTTTAAATGATAATTTTTATTACAGCAAAAAAAAACAGTTATGTTGATCATTTTCTATATAAAAGGGATTTTTATTTTTTAGTTACTTGTCCAAAAAATGTTACTATTTATTTATTCAAAAATTATATATTTTATTTCTGAATTGATCTCTAATAGATATTAAAAAAATTATATTTTTATTTGCTAAATGGTGTTGTTTTTATAACATACAAATAGAAATAAAATGCAAAAAAAGAAAAAAAATAAAACCTGGTGTGAGCAATGATCTAGTGAAACCAAATACAGAATGCAAAGTCATGTGTCTGCTCCCTAATGGCTTGAAAATGATGCAATATTGACTAAAACACGTGTCATTATAGGACTGGTTGTAAGAAAGGGTGCACCGAGCCAACTGTAGGCATGTCCACATGGAATCATGCATCAGAAGAAGGAGGGTGGATCCAATGCAGTCGGATGCAGTGTAAGTTGTGAGGTTTCGCAGTCTTATTAGCTACTATGGAAGTTAATGCATGGAATAAAAAAGTATACGCAAGAGATGGTTGTGGGTCAGCGTAGAAATGAGACTACAATACTCATGCTCGCACTGGATTGCTTTCTTTCGCAATTTAACTACCCTTTTCATAGTGTCTCACGTAGCTTTTTGCAGTTTGCATTTTCTCGAGTGTTTTGAATGCTTCTAATGTAGTTTCTTATTGATCCCAACACCTCTATTTAAAGTAAAAATTATACTAATGGAAAATTTCGAAAATAAATTATTTTAGTTCTGAATTTTGGTTAACCTCATCACTTAGTTTTAGAAACCTTAATAGCACTGATTTGACTCACTTATTTTAATATTATTTGTTATCGTTTAATATTCAAATGAAAGTTTCTTTAAGTCTTGTCTTAAAGGAATATACTTAGCATTTTTATTTAATTACTTTAATAAATCTGAAATAATTTATAAAAAATGGATAAAAATAGTTTTAATTATTATTTTGCATTTAATATTATAATTTCCAAAAATTTAAAATAAATAAAATAAAATTACGTTATTATTCGGTCTTTGGGAGAGAAAAATGTTGGTTTAGAACCTATTATTTGTTTTTTGTTTTTTTATTTTCTAAAATATCATTTTGTGGGAATTGAGTTACTTTAAATTTGAATTTTGGTTAACCTAATCATTTAGATTTAGGAACCTTAATATAATTGATTGACCTCTTATTCTAAATTTAAATTTTGGTTAACCTAATCATTTAGATTTAGGAACCTTAACATAACTAATTTAGTTTTATTATTTTGGTTTTATTATTTATTTTTTGAAAATCCATAGGAGCTTCCAATGGATAATCTTCTTTTTATTTATTTTTTGTTTGCTTTTTAATAAACTCAAAAATTAATATAAAATTAAAAAAAACATGTTTTATTTACTTTTTGGAAAAAAAATTTTGGAATTCTATTATTTTTTATTTAAATGAGTTTTTGGGCTCTTTTCTAGGCCAGACAAAAATGAGTGTTCACATGTATGTTTTTCTTATATAAATAATATATCACATGAGTATATAAACTTTTTTCAATTTATAATATTGATAAAACTAAGTAATAATTGCAATACATTTATTTAGATCATGGTATTAGGTTACACGTGTTGAATTTTAATTGCAATTGAATTTACACCTCAAATATTAACCATGTACATTCATGTTTGGTATGGTCAATGGGAATTATTATTTATAGTAAAAAAAAATTAATTACTTTTGAGATTAACATTTTTTACAAAGATAGAACATGTTAATCATATATATGGTCAAATTTTTATTTATTAAGTAAAATGAAAAAAAAAATACACCAAGAAAGATTATAAAAAGTTGAAAGTTGAAATTTTATTCACAATTATTATAAGCTTATATATACATTTGGATATTAAGTAATAATATGAGTTCAAATCTTCAAATGTATTGCACGGTCCATTATTAAAATACGACTAAAAATAGAGATTTGATAATTTTTTAATTATTTTATTCAAAAATAATTTAAAATGTTAGATAATAACTATGCTTTTACTCTTTTCATATGGTAAATACTTCTCATATCATATATGAGTATATTTTATTCAAAATGGAAGAACTTGCCTCTATGTCTCAATTTCAATTGGACTATGTAATAGTGGGTACCATCTAAATTATGATAATATGCAATCCTTTTGTATATAAGATTTATTATTATGGGAAATGTTTAAATTTAAACTTTGATATTACATAATAATAATAAGATGTAATCCATCATTGTCATCTTTTTATTATTCGAGCACACACTTTTGATTCTCATTCTTTGGATGCTTGGATTTGGATTTTGTCAAACATTTGTGGTGGAACACAATCTGTGCTAATACATTTGAAACCAGGTCCATAAATGTCTTGACATTCTTTATCTGAGTCACAAGGAAAATGCACAATGGGACCCCGTGCCTCTGAATCTTTACACATATCTATATTCACATAAATAATATAAGAAAATATTCATATCATACAATGTAAGTAAATTTGGATAAACAATTACAGTATTGTGAAAATAATTTAGGATATAGCATTGGATCCATACATTTCGACAAGAAACACAACATGGGTTGAAAGTAAAACAAAATTTCTAACCTGATGTAAAGATGAAAACCAACATGAAAGCCACTTTAACAATAGATATTCCCATACTCTAGTAATTGTCCTCACTTGACACTTGATCAATTAAGCACTCTTGAATGAATATCTCAAGTCATTGTGAGCCCTATTTATATAATAAGAGGGTGTTGTAATTTTTAAAAGATGAATTAGGTTATTCAATAGTTTACATTCTAGGATACATGAGTTACTTTCAACAGTCAAAGACTAATTATTAATAGAAGTTGATATATTGATATAACATCTCAATCGATTCCTAGATATCATACAATATTAAATTCTTATGTTTAATACTCAGGGTCGATCATCACATTTTATAAGTCATTCATATAGAAAAATTGAGAGACCTAATTTATCATAATAATATATGTCAAATTTGAATGTTGGAATTTAAACAAAAATGCGAATTCAAAGCAAAACATGATGACAACAAAAAAAAGATTATTGATTCATTATAAAAAAATTAATTATGTAAAATAATTTCCAATAACATTTCAATAAAAAAGTTTCCTAAAAATCGTGAGAAAATATCATATATTTTATTTTCTTAGTCATTTATTATTGTTACTCATTATAGACTTGAGTCTAATATATTTTTTATTTTTTAGTCATATTCTTAATGTACCTTGAATGATATCATATTTTGTATGACTTTAAAATTTTTGTCACATTCTTACTGACCTTTAATTTTTAGTCATCTTTTATTGAATAATCATTGTGTCCAATATTTTTTTATTGTTTTTAGTCATATTCTTAATAAACTCATACGTGGAATGAAATAATTAATAAAGCCATCAATGCCCATGTTTTGCAGTAGTGAGATTTTTTGTATAAAAAGAAAAATTATATGTGTCAATAAAAAAATTAGCCCCCATTAATTATGGGTCATCTGTGGTACACTTGCCTTACATGCATATGTGTGGACATATTAATACTTATAAATGATACTTGTAATGACTTAATCCACAATATATTAGTATATCCTTTTTGGTACATCAAACTGACATTAATATAAAACTTATTCTTTGAATCTTGGACATAATTTAAAATATTATTATGAGTAAACAAAAAAACTATAAATAATGTCAAAGACTATAAAAAAACAAATAATAAAATTACTTACAATAATGCTATATTATCATATATGGCCGTCCATCTTTTTTAGACAATGAATTTGTATATTTTCAATTGCGGATGAGTACATCAATTGATTTTGACTTTGAAATAATTTTTCTATATTTATATATGCATAATTTTGTTTATTTATTGCCAATTAATATTATTTTTTACATATCCTTTATATTATTATACAAAGTATAGATAGTCACACTAAGGTCAACCAATAGTTTACATTTTTAACATATGGAAATTTCCTATCTCATTTATTCTAAGATAAATGTGTTTCTCTAAATGGTTAAAGATTAATTATAACAACAAGTTGACACAATATGTAAGATCTCATTGAATGCCTATACATATAATATAATATCAAATGTTAGTATTAGGACTAGTCCTGACATTTTATAGATAATCCCTAGAGAAAAAGAAAATATATAATTTTTATGTCAAAGCTTAAATGGCAATGAGAGATTAAATAAAATTATGTTGAAAAAATGAGTAATCATTAATTATAAAAATAATTTAAACTAACATTTCAACAAAACAATTCTCATATAATCGTGAGAACATGTAATTTTTTTCTCTCGATCATTTGTTATTGTTACTCATTTGAGACATGAGTATAATATATTTTTTAATTATTTGTCACATTACATTCTTAATGAATCTCATATTTTTTAAACTAAGAGAAGACCTTAACTTTAGTTCTACCTCAAATATGATAGTTCAATATAATGATTACTACAATTAATAACGTATAATATATGTAATGTAATTATTATTTTTCGATAAGGAAAAATGTATTAAAATGAGCACAAGGGGTGACCACCCAATACAAGAAAAAGATCAATTAATGATCTTCTTAGAACTTAGAATGATACAGACTTTTGGATCCATACATCAATTTGCAAAAGATAAAGAAGACGTGTTGTTTGTAACATTGGTAAACCAAATCCAAGATCTAGTTTGAATTAAATCAAATAAATACACAAAGCTTGGAGTCTTCCGAAAAAATCGCTTCATTTCGCATAATCCAAATAGACCAAACCACCGCAAACCAAAGCAATCGCCACAGATTAGCATTCATTCCTCTTCCAAGCGAGTCATGAAGATTGAAAAGATCAAGAATTGTAGATGGTAGTGTACAAGGAATCTCCAGCCAAGAGTAGAACCTTTTCCAAACACTTGAACAAAGTCATAAGATATAAACAGGTGATCAATAGACTCAACATGATTATTGCATAACATTAAAGTCATATCGCTAATCCTGAGAATAATATTTCGTTTAAATAGCTCATCCTTCGTTGGACGCCTTCTTCTCAGCAACTTCCAAACAAAGCAACAAATATTTGAAGGAACACAGTTAATCCAACACTTTTTTAAAATGTTACCTAAAGGAGATGATTGTTGATTCAAGTGAGTCAAGTAGGCAGATTTAACCACATAATCACCAGAGCCATCTACCCCCATTTCCAAGTATCCAAAGAATTCCTTTTACAAGAATGGTTATGAATCAAAACATACAAATTCATAGCAAGAGTCTCCTCTCTACCAAATAAGCTTCTCCTCCAAATACAATCTCATACCCATACTTCCTCATCCCAATGGTCGTTGTCTCCCACCCAAGCATTCTGGTTTTGAGCAAGATTGAACAATCTGGGGTAAACTACCTTAAGACTCTGAGTGCCAACCCAAACATCATGCCAAAAGAGAGTTTGAAGACCATTCCCAATTTCCTTCCAGACATTATCAACAAACCACCTGTCTCCATCTCCAGTAGATGATCCCACTTTCCCCAAATCCTTCCACTATCTGGAGGCAGAATTGTTAATAAAATTATGTAACACGTTACTAAATATGTATATATAATACAACGTCAAATGTTAGTGTTACTCATATTTTATAGATCATCCACGAAGAAAAAGTGAGAGACTTTATTTATCATAAAAAAATATGTAAAAACTTTTTGTCAAAGATTACACGAAAATGAGAGATTAAAGTAAATCATGATAAGAAAACTAGTAATCATTAATTATGAAAAAATTACAATAACATTTCAACAAATTATTTTCATAAAATCGTGAGAACTTATAATATATTTTATTTTCTTACTCATTTGTTAGACATGAGTTTAATATATTTTTAAATTATTACTCTCATTCTTAGTGGATCTAATATTTTTTAGACCCTAAATTTTGTACTACCTTTTTTTTGGACAGAAGGTGGCAAAGCACTCCGAAGAAATTTTTGTTTTTGTTCTACCTTAAAAGTGGTAATACATTATAATGATTACTACAATTAATTAAATATAATATATGCCATATATTATCTTTTTATTAGGGTAGAAAAAGATAATACATTAAATGAAAATATACAAAGGTAGAAAAAGATAATACATTAAATGAAAATATTTAAATCTTAAGTTTTATTTAGCATTTCACAACTTTGTAAATTTCGATATTACATAATAATAATATGTAAGCCATCATGATCAACATTTTATTATTCCAACGCAAACATTTGATACTCATTCTTTGGATGGTTAGATGTGGATTTTTCCAAACGGTGGTACTAGTTTGAGCAACAATATGTGTTAATGCATTTGCAATCAGGACCATAAAGCTTTTCACATTGTTCATCTGTGCTACAAGGAAAATGAAAAATTGGACCACGCGCCTCTCATTCCTTGCACATATCTGTATTCATAACAAATAATTTATATCAAATAATGAAAGTAAATTTGAATGAATAATTAGAGAATTGTGAAAGTAATTTAGGATGTAGAATTGGATTCGTACATTTGAACAAGTTGAACAAGAGACACAATGAGGGTTGAAAAGTAAAATAAAGTTTCTAACCTGATGCAAACATGAAAACCAATACGAAAGCCACTTTAACAATAGACATCATCATACTCAAACAATTATCCACACGTGAAACTTGAGCAATTTAGAACTTTTGAATGGATATCTCAAATCATTGTGAGCCCTCTTTATATAGTATGATGGTATTACAACTTTCAAAGTTTGAACTAGGTCATTCAATAGTTTATATTTTTAACACTAGAAAATTTCCATCTAATTTATTACAGTATAAATGCCTTGTTTGAATAGTCAAAGACTAATTATAACAATAAGTATATTTATTGATGTAAGATCTCAATCAATCCCTACATATCGTACAATTTGAAATTCTTATGTTTAATTCCATAGTTGGTCATGAATTTTTATAGGTCATTCACAGAGAAAAAGTGATAGACGTTATTTATCATAAGAAAATATTTTAAATTTGATTGTCAGAGTTAAAATGGAAATGAGAGTTCAAAGGAAATTATGATGACAACAAAAATGGTTATTCATGCATTACAAAAATATTTTAATTATGTAAAACAATTTCAATAACATTCCAACAAAAATTGTCTCATGAAAATCAAGAGAAAATGTAATACATTCCCTTTTCTTGCTCTTTTATTATTGTTAATCGTTGAAGACTTGAGTCTCATATACTTTTTAATTTTTAGTCACATTATTAATGAATATTCAATGATCTCATACTTTTTAGAGTAAATTATACTGACATCCCTTGAGTTTTAGTGAAATTACACAAACCACCCCTCACTTTTCTACACCTACACAAACCTCCCCTATTTTTAAACTTTCATTACATTGACCACCCTGTATAAGAAATAAGTGTAATCTTTAAAACAAAAAATGTGATAAATGCAATTAAGTTAAACAAAACATGATATATTGTGGAGACACATCCAAATAATATATGAGTTAATATTTCTTTATTATTTTTGGTTCGTTACACTGTATTATAAGCGCGATTTAAACAATATTTTTTTAGAATTGTTAATGCATTTTGTAACAAAAAATAATAAAGCTACATTGATTTGTATATTATTTAGACTTGTCTACACAATATATCATGTTTTTGTTTAACTTAATTGCATTTATCACATTTTTTTGTTTAAAAGATTACACTTATTTCTTATGCAGGGGTGGTCAATAAATGTAATTAAAGTTTAAAAATAGGGGAGGTTTGTGCAGGTGTAGAAAAGTGAGGGATGGTTTGTATAATTTCACTAAAACTCATGGGGTGTCAGTGTAATTTACTCTACTTTTTATGACATTTAATATTTAGTCACATTCTTCATGACCTTTAACTTTTAGTCACATTTTGTATGGTTTTCATTGACTCCAATATATTTTTAAATTATTAGTCACGTATATTCTTAATAAATTCAATATTAAAATACAATAATTAATAGAGGCAAGAATGCACATGTTTTGTAGTATTGAAATTTTTGTATAAAAAGAATAATTATTTGTGTGTGTAAAAAATTGGCCCCGTTAATGATGGGTCATGTATGGCACATTGGCCGCACATGAATAGGTCTGCGCATTTTAATGCTTATAAACCATATTTGTTTGAAGGTATAATTATTCATCTCGAAAGATAATAGTAAAATCTTTTTTGGGTAGGACAAACTTGCATGAATATAAAATTTATTCTATGAATTTTGGACATATTATAAAATGTTATTTTTAGTAAACAAAAACAGAATAAATAATGTCGAAAGCTATAAAAAATAAAATAAAAATATTACTTACATTTAATCTTATAGTATCATATATGGTAGTCCAACTTTTTTAGATATTAGTTTTGTAAATTGTGAATTGCAGATGAGTACATGAATATATTTTGACTTTAAAAAAACTTTTTATAGTTTTTTAAATGCATAATTTGTTGATTTATTGCCAATTCACTTTTTTTTTTACCTATCCTTTATATCATTATGCAAAGTATAGGTAGTCACACAAAGGACAATTAATAGTTGACATTTTCAACACACGGAAATTTCCTTTCTCATTTATTTTAAGATAAATTTGTTTCTTTAAATGGTCAAAGATTAATTATAACAAAAAATTGATAAATTTATGTAACACCTTACTGAATAGCTATATATATATAAAATACGATGTCAAATGTTAATATTATAGCTAGTACTCATATTTTATTAACCATCCATGAAGAAAAAGTGAGAGACTTTATTTATCATAAAAAAAATATGTAAAAACTTTATGTCAAAGATTAAAAGGAAATGAAATATTAAATCAAATCACCATAAGAAGAATAGTAATCATTAATTATAAAAAAAATTACAGTAACATTTCAACAAAAAAAATTTCATTAAATCGTGGGAACTTATAATATATTTCTTTTTCATGCTCATTTGATAGACATGGGTCTACTATATATTTTAATTATTACTCATATTTTTAGTGGGTCTCATATTTGATGTAAACCTAGTTGAGCCCAACATTAACCAAGAGGCCTAGCGTTATTTGGAGGACCTATGACCAAGGCCAAGGCCGAAAAAGTACACGAGGTGTTTAAGCAACTTGTGTACTCTATCAAGAAGTCAAGTCATAATTGGGCCAGGAGGGAAGTGCCTTAACCCACAAGTAGTTAGGATTTTAGTTAATTATGTTAGGAATTTATTTAATTTCGTTTTGGATTCTCATTTTAATAAGTGTTTAATTGAGTGTTCATTTTTTTGGTGAAATATAGGAATGGCGTGTGACATCAAAGGGAAGTCAAATCGATTTAAAGATTCTTGCACAAAACATGGAGAAGATAAGGTTGAAAGATATAGCGCCAAGCATGAAACATTTTATGTTAGGCGCCTCACCAATTTCAAGTGGCACGCTATGAATATGTTTTCTCTGCTAGGGCATAATCATTTCCTTTCTTCTAGGAATCCCTAAATCCTTGGAAAGGAATCTCCAAACTTCTTGGATATTCTAAATCTTTGTCTTCTCTTTCAACTCTCTTGCTATCATTTCTACATCATGACGTGCACAAATTCTGCTATTCCCTGGAAATGCTTGATTGGGAAAACAACGCTCCAATATTATAGCACAAGGAACCAATGAAGGTCAACCATGTGGATCAACCAAGTGGAGGGAAAAAATCCTTCATTCAGGCTCTAAATAATACTCCATACATAGTTCCATCTCAGCTACCTGAGCCTTGCCTCAAAGGAGATGCGATAGCCATCAAAATTCATGAATCAGACTATCAAGAAGGTTTATTCCGGTGCAAGACTCATCTTCACGGTAGGATCATCTTCTCTAAATGGGACACACCATTGAAGTTTACAGATCTGAAAAGTAAACTTACCACTATGTGGAACATGGTTGGAAAATGGTCCATGATCTCCCTGGGTAAAGGGTTCTATGATTTTTCTACCTCTTCAATGGAGGACATGAGGAAAATATGCTTTGTTGGGTCATGGAGCTTAAAACCGGGTTTCTTAAAGTTGTTTTTATGGACACCTGATTTCAACCCTAACCTCCAAAAACTATCGCATACACAATGCTGGATTCGTATCAATAACCTCCCCCAAGAATATTGGAGTCCAAGGATAATATACTCCATCGCTGGTGGCATAGGAACTCTTATCTCCATGGATAAGGCAACGAGCAACAGATCCTTTGGGCATTATGCAAAGGTGTTAGTCGAAGTTGACCTTAAAGCAAAGCTTCCGGATCAAATCCTGGTAGAACGGAAAGGATTTGCTTTTTTTGTTCACATTGACTATGAGAATCTTCCAGATTTTTGCAATGGTTGTCTGGCCATTGGGCACAATATCTCTAACTGTCGCGGAGACACCAAACTTACATTTGAGAAGGCTATTCCAAAAACAAACATCAAGAAAAATGTGGGAGAAGCAGGGACCACCATGGCTGAGATGCCCAAAACTCATATGTAGGGTCAGAATCTGGCAGCCAAGACGATCATAGAAGCAACCAATGTTGATGAAGCTCAAATGGTTGAGAGGGAGAATGACTTAATCATAAATCTGGAAATTGACAACACAAAGGAGATTAACTTGGAAGAACTGGAGAAATTAGAGGTCAACACACAAACTAGAGGAGACAACCTAAAGGAGAAGGGGTTGAAATTGACTCACAACAAAGGGGAATACTCTTTGGAGGATGAAGACCTTTCTTTGTCATCTAATGACAACATGGTTGTGCAAGAAACAACTGAGAATGCTAATCAGGAGGTGGCACATGACATTAGACTAGTTGGGAGACTTTGGGCAGACCAAAGTGAAGTTGAAGAGGAGAGGGAGGATTACACTCCGGTTATATCAAAGGCTCAAAAGAAAAAAATGAAAATGAATAGCAATAAGCAAAAGGTGCACCAAACCCGAAGGGGTGGATATCTCAAGTCTAACAAATGAGAATCCTCTATTGGAATTGTAGAGGATTTGGCAGCATCAAGACAAGGCTCTTTCTGAAGAACCTTTGTGATTCTAATAATCCTGATTTTGTGTTCATAGTTAAGCCAATGATCCCTTGTGATTCTGTTAGTGACATGGTTTGGAAAGAGATGAAGTTAAAGGTCTTTGTGTCTAATAATAAAGGTAATCAATTACCTTCCATCTGGGGTCTTTGCAAGTATGACTTAAGCCCTTCTATCCTTAGCAATTCAGATCAGCAAATTGCTATGGAAGTTAGTATAGATAATAATAAGATTTTCTTATGTGTGGTTTATGCAAATACTAGCTTTGTGCAAATAAGATCTTTATGGACTGATGTTCAGAATGTCATGGCTGTTAACCCATTCATATATATTCAAAAGCATTCAAACATAAAAATCTTGGGTTTCTTAAACCCAAATTAACTCCAAAACCTTTGAGATGGTTTAGGAGATCCGAGTGTCATATTCGGACACCACTATGTCACGATGTGTTCTCTCTCACCTTAATGA
>NC_032016.1:9484119-9484570 GCF_001865875.1 Lupinus angustifolius
TAACTACCACAATAAAAATTCGTTAGTTTCCGATATTTCTAAAATCGTTACCAAAATACTTAAAACTCCATATTCCGATTTAAAACATTCTTTGATAATCTTACCACTTTAAAGTAAGTTATTCAAAGTATCATTTAAGAGTTTCATGAGACATTCATGTCCTCATAAACCTTAACATCCTTTTTAACAAAAGATTTCTATTTTTTTCAACTTGTTCCAAGCCATGGTTTAAGGCTAAAAACAAATATAAATACATACATTCTCATTTTTCCAAAACATTTCTAAAGGTTCCTTTGATTTTATCATCATCCCCTTTGGCTAAAACAACAAAAGTATGTAATACAACATTATAACAACTCCATGAACACAAGTTGTTCATGGTTTCAACAAAATATTTTCATAAGTTCAAGAACACCACCATTTTCGGTTTTGAGGTGAAAATGAGTTAGAA
>NC_032016.1:9484670-9487204 GCF_001865875.1 Lupinus angustifolius
TTTAGAAAATTTCAACGGTTGAATATGTTCTTGACATACTCATGAACAACATACTTAAATCTCATCAACATCCATTGGTTGAATGTTGAGAGATCAAGGATTGAAGATGGAAGAAGAAAGAAGAAAATGAGAGAAAAGTGAAGAGAAAAATGGAGAGAGGATTTACCTCTTCTTTGAAAATGCAAGAGTGAGTGAGTGAAGTGTGAAGTGTGAGGGTTTAAGGGGAGAGAAATCAGATTTCAACTAGGCAATGATGACCAAATCTCCTAGGGTGGCTAATGATGAGCTCATGAGATATGGTGAAAGTGATGGGAGATTTGCTTTATGGAAGTCAAATCTCTCATCCCAATGTGAAATGATCACCTTGCGAACAAGTGTGATACCCATGCCCGAGTATTATCGGTCAATACTCGATCGGGTATTTTAAATCACTCGATCCTAATATCCGATTAGAATTTCGGATTTCGGCATTCCGAGTGAAAAATATTTAGAAAATAGGTATGAGTGTAATCAGGATCTATTTTGACTCGAAATTAAATTACGAAGCCAACGGCGCGATCGGAATTCGATTCCGAGTTACGGAACTCAAAAAAATGCTTTTTGAGCCATACCGGGCGGATTCGGCCCCGACAGTGGTCCAGAACCGACTGTCTCCAAAAATTACCAAAATTTACCATAAAATCAGAAATAAAATTTTAAGAATAAAACTCAACTAGAGTTTTGTCTAATTCCTTACCGAAAATTCTCAGAAATTCATTTTTGAATATATAATTAATGAAAATATTAGTAAAATCTTATAATTCAAACTCGTAAAATTCGCGGTGTTACATACTCGTAGTGGGTAATTTCAGATATCCAATGAGTTTTCAAGTTCAAATATATATTTATATATTTTGTAATAATTAATATACATGAGAACATATATAGCCAGAAAAACATTAAGAGTGTGTTTGTTTTGGCTATTTACTGTTTTCATTTTCAATGAAATCTAAGAAGAAAAGAGAAAACATGTTTGCATTGTTGTTTTCATTTAATATATAAGAAAACATGAGTTTAATTTTCGGAAATTTTGAAAATGAAAAATGTCATTTCCAACATTTTCAATAATTAGGGGAATGTCATTTTATTGAAATCTTTAAGACTTTTGTTACTCCATTCAATTCATATATTTTGATATTTTAATATTTCCAGATTATTTCAAATCTTTTGATATTTTGGAAACTCAATATACATTTATATTCCACTTTTCAATTATACACTTATTTATTACTCCTCTTTTCACTGCATGTTTATTTATTTATTTTTTAGTACAGTTTTCAATGTGCATTAAATGTGTTTATTTTAGTATAATTGTATCCAAATTTTATATCTTTTAATAATTTTTTAAACTATATGCATAACTTTAAATTATCAAAAGATGTGGAACGAGGAAATTATATGTTTCAATTATTCTCTCCAGTAACCAACATAATACCAAAATCATCAATGAGTACCTTACTCATCTAGACCACCACATATTTTTATAACAAAATATATTTATTCATCTCTCATTGGAAATTAATTTTTTGTTGATGGATATAGTAATAGGATAATATGAATTTGGGTTAAAAATTGACGTTCATTAAAGTTACTTTAACCTTAATTAAATAACAGAGCACTTGTATATTACTAACTTATTTAAACTTTAATTTTTTAGATAGCACATGTAACTAAATGATGTTTGTTATGACTTTTTGATACATCTTTGTGGCAACTAATAACCAAGTTCAATAATTAAAGATGTTCAATGTATTATTGACATAAAATATGTTGTAAAAGAAAATGTTACTAATAACATATATGTAGACATCAGTTTGACTACTTTGGTGATTAAAATTTATAATTGAATTAATTGCAAAAGTATGTCCTCATTTGTAATTTTTAGAATGAATGACTTTCAAAATGAAAATGGTAATAACAAACATGTTATGAGGAAATGGAAACATAAAAATGAAAATTATTTTTTGAAAATTGAAAATAAAAAAACATTTCTTCAAACCAAACACAACAAAATACACACTTTAAATAGTAATTATTTTTTATATGTAAATTTTCAATATTCTTATGAAAATTAAGTAGTTTAGTTAATATGTTTTGCCTCAATAAATATATCAAAAATTAGATATATTTTTATAAAATCACCCCATATTCACTTTTTCCATGTTAATTAATTAGTATTTTTGTAATAGAATCAATCATTGTAATTAGAAACAAAAAGTAGTCTATGCAATTATCCTATAATAACTTTTTACGCTTTCAACATATCATATGATGCATTACTTTTATTTCTATCTTAAATAAAAGTAGTAATACATATAAATAGAGAATGATAGGTAAGTAGTAACAAAAGTAGTAATATATGATTCACATCACTAAATGTAATAATTCTTATTATTTTTTATGGTCCTTGATAATTATTAATTGTTTTTAAATTCATATAAAAAGTTTAACACTAATACAAGAGTACTACAACTTCAAAACTAAGTAATTATATA
>NC_032016.1:9487304-9512565 GCF_001865875.1 Lupinus angustifolius
TATATATATATCTTTTGACTATTAACAACATCACATTTATCCTTAAATTGGCGAGATAACAAGTTTTAATTTGTTGAAAATATAAAGTATTAATTTATATAAATTCAACTTTTGATTCTATTTTTGAATGTATCTTCTTTTTTTGTTAAATAATAAGGTATCATTTCACCTTATAGATAAAATATTAGTATCATTCTAAATAAGTGGTAATCCTTCTCAAAAAGTGTTACTTTTTTTTATAAAGAAAAATTGTATTAAAACGAGCACAAGGAGTACCCACCCAATGCAAAAAGTGTCACTCATAAGTATTAATTAGGTGAGTCCTATACATCTGCATCACACAGCCTATAATTAACATGGGTCAATTTTGTTACCATCACAAATAATATTTATTTTCATGTTTTTTAAATAAAAATATCAATACCATAGAACATGTCATTTTTTTCCTTTTCTAATTATTACACTGGACATATTATATTTTACTAATTGTAGTAATCATTTAGCTTATGAAAATGTTGAATTCTCATTACCTAGCCTCAATCTTCTTCCATTAAGATACTCTTTTTGTTGAATTCTGCAGCAAAAAAAGAAAAAAGAAACCACTTTGGCCAGTTTGGTATCATCTAGTGTAGTGCTTGTAATGGTATTGTGATGGAAAGTAGTAATGATTTTAATAAAGAAGATTAAATCCAAATACGGGAAAGCCACATTTCCCATATAAAAATGCAGTTAGTAAAGTGTCACTCGTAATGCTTCTCTTTGTCTTTTATTAATAATTTCTTTGGGGTACTTTAGCATTCTAGCTTTAAAAAATGTGTCACTGGTAAGTATTAATTGGTCGAGTCCCATGCATGTGCATCACACATAGGGGATAATTAACATAGGACAATTTTGTTACCATCACAAATAATTTTTATTTTCAATACCATACAACATGTCAATTTTTTATTTTTTAATTATTACACTGCATATACTAATTGTAGTAATCATTTAGCTTATGAAAATGTTGAATAAAATTTCAAATTTTAACATTTTATAATCTTTGTTGATGTATTTTTTCATTTTATTTAATAAATAAAAATTTGACCATGAATTTGCATTTTAATTGGTCATCTAGAAGAGCAAGCTAAGAGCGCTTCTAGATGGAGATATAGGACATACACTGTTTTTCTGAAACACTTGGGGAATTTGTTCTTTTGTTTAAGGTACTCTCCACTCTCCACATGTTTCTGCTAACTTTGTGTTGTTTATACAATTTGCTCTTAGTGAGTCCTTACTTTATTATATGTTGTTTGGCACATTTTACATATGTGGACCCGGCATCTTCCGGAATTCATTTATTGTTCTATTGAGATGTAAGATCCTAATAAGGTTGATGTATTTGTAATGGTTATAGTAGCGTCTTTTTGTTACATTAATACCTTGCCACACATCCATGCACTTGTTTTTGAACTGAGCTGAGTATTTGTAATGGTTATGAGATATGTTGCTGGTGAGGAATATGCACAACATATTCTTTTTGTACATCTAATGCAACCAATAAATTTGCCTTTTTCTTCTTATTAGTAGTGGATGCATATGTACATGGTACTTGTATTCATTCCTGTTTTTATCAAAGTTCTGTTTGAAACAATTAGTTCGAAATTGAGAAGTTTACTCAAAACTGAAAAATGATGTTGACTAAACTAGCTTATATATGTGATAATTTATGCTTTTATGGTTGAAAAAGTAGTTGATAACTTTCAGATTGTAGCTAAAATATTATATATGCATAAGTAGCTTATTGGATGAACAATTTAACAAAGCTACATGAAATTTGTTAAATAACAAAAAGACATCTAATAATATTTTATTTATTTATTATTATTTGTTTGTTTACTTACTGCCTAATTAATTATGAAAAAAAGGCAAGGTTTTTTATGGATATATATTGTTATTTAGTATATAAAACATTAAAGGGCAATGATGAAATATACTTATTGAATTTTCATTTATGGATTTTGGATAACTATTTTGTTTCTGAATTTAACTTTTAGAAATTATAATTTTTAATTTTATAAACTTGTAGATTGAAACAAAAAAAAATCACAATATGTCTAACAAGCTAATATCATTTAACCAAAATAGGGTACTGTCAAAAGCAATTTTGTATTGTTAAATCAGTTAAAACTTAAGATTAACCCTTTATTTTGGTTAAATGATATTAGCTTTAGCTTTGTTATAGCATTTTTTTGAAAATTGATTTTGGAATTTTTTATACAATTTTTTTAGAATTAAGTTTAATATCTATACAATATTAATATAAATTGATTTAATATATCTATCATTTATCATTCATGTCCATTATTATTTTTTATTTAAGAGGGGCATTAACGCAATGCACAAAATGTATAGATTGTTTTGTCTTTCTAATTACATTAATTATTCTATTAAGAAAATACTAATCTATTAACATAGAATAGAATGGAATAAGTAATTAAACGAATCATAATAGTAATGAAGGTGATTTTATAAAATATATCTAATTTTATGCATAAGAGTTTTATATATTGTTTGTTTATCATCCATTATTCATTTCAATCATCATGACTCTTAAAAAATAAATATAAATGAATGATATATGATATATTGACTATATATAAATATTTATATTAACAATGCATAAATATTACATTCATTTTTAATATATTTAGTGAAACAAACTATATTACCTAAACTACTTAATTTTCATAAGAATATCCAAAATGTTGATATAAGATAGAATTAGTATTTAAAGTGGGAATTTAGATTTTGCAAGTCAATTTTTGGGTTGTGAAATGTAAGGTCTACTGTATCCATCCATTAGCTATGTATTTATAATGAATAGAAATTAATTGTCCCAAAATGTTATCCCCCAACCAATTAGACTGTTTTCATGTTATTATTGTGTGTAAAATAAGTTAGGAATGATTTTTGATTTTTTTTACTGACATATAAAACGATATAGTTAGCTTTAAACATGAGAGAAAAGATATGCTTGCATGTTACAAATCTTTATCACTCTTGCACCCAACAGGAAAGTGGAGATTATCGGTCTAAAAATTTAGTATTTCATTGTGTATTAATTCTATCAAAAAATTATCAACTATTTAAGAAAATAAATCACAAAAATATAAAATATTTTATTATTTGTTGTAATATGATAACACTTAAGTTAAAGAATAGTATATTGTGGGACATTATATAACACTCAAGTTAAAAACTACATTACATCTAATAATTTAACTAACCCTTTTTCTTTTGCATTTGGATGCTGTGATAATAACATGCCCTTCAATTATTACACTTTTGCTTTTCCCTCCTTCCAAAAATGGTGGAATCTTTTTGATCAATGGATCATTCATTTGGAGAAGGAATTCCACCCATTGAAGCAATCTATGAACTCTCAACCTTGCTCGTAGTGTTAAATTCTGCAGCAAAAAAAGAAAAAAGAAACCACTTTGGCAATTAATTTGAGTCAGTTTTTTATCATCTAGTGTGTGTAGTGGTTGTAATGGCAATTAATTTTAGCAACCTATGTTTTCATGAAGTTACTAAAGTAAAGTAAAGTAAAATCCTTCAAAGTACAGCAAAATAAAGAAACCACAAAATATGAACTCAGCAAGTGCTATAACCTGACGAAAGGAGACACAAAATAATAAAGCTAAGCAAACTCTGTTCCACAGATTACCTTAGCAAAAGAGGAAGTTAAGGGTCAAACTTTATTGTTGATCAAATGTTAAAACTCTTACCAGATATTTATCATAAAAATAAATATTCTCTGTGTTAAAATTAGTCAAATAAATATAAAATCTGATAGATACATTCAAAGGGTTCATGAACCTCCATCCATGCATTTCCATTCTCTTTTAAATGGATTTTTCTTTAATAAGAATAAAAATGCACTTAGGAATTTTTAGCACCCTATGTTTTCATGTATGGGGTAATACTTTATTGTATTTTAGAATATAATAGTAGTTAGTAAAGTAAAGTAAACTCATTCAAAGTCCAGCAAATAAAAAAGAAACCACTTTCGTAAATTGATTCCTTTTTTCTGATCTAGTCTAGTTCTTGTAAAGGTGATGTGGTGGAAAGTACTATTTAGTACAACTTTATATTTTCAACATTAAAACTTGTTATCTCACTCATATAAAAATAAATGTGATATTGTTAATAGTCAAATATTTATTCAATTTTTTTTTGACATAATGTAAAATATCATTATCAGTAAAGCAAAAAGTAATAATTATTAAGGACCATAAAAAATAATAAAAATTACTTACATTTAATAATGTGAATCATATATGGAAGTCCAATTTTTTTAGACAAACAATTTTGTAAATTAAAACTGTGAATGAGTACATAAAATAATATTGACTTTCAAAAATATTTTGTATAGATTTCTAAATTTATAATTTTGTTTATTTATAGTCAATTAATATTATCTTTACATGTCCTTTATATTCTTGTGCTTAGTCACACCTATATATACCAAGAACTCTATTACAAAACATATGGACAATAAACAATTATATCATGAATTAATTCAAGTGAATATAGGAATTGTACCATAATTGGTTACAAGAAAAAATCCCTCCCCAAGCCGTACTTGCATTTTTCATTGCACACAGCTTTGCCTACGTATACATCTAAACCCGAGTTACTTCCCCAGACGAGGACCAGAACTCTACGAAAGTTAAATATTAAGTTGATGAATCTTGAATCCCCACTCTTACTACATGAGCATTTCATAATCCTATAGTATAGGTATAGAATACTATAATGAATGCATTTTTTTTATTATATTCTCGTTTAAGGAGAGTTTAGATTTACCCATTTACAAAGTATCATAACTAATCATTCATGATTGACCAGATCGTTGCTGAAAATAATATCCAAATACCATAGTGCCAGCCGAATTCAACTGGTACACCGGTAAATTTATTCTAATATCAATACGGTATAACAATTATACTGGTTATGTAATTATATCCGTTAAAAACCGATCAAAATTAGTTAAAATTAGATATACCGTCTAATTTTCAATTGAACCATACGGATTATACCGTTCAAATTTTATTTAAAATTAATTTTTTAATCAAAATAAAAAATTGATAGTTTTTTATTGATTTTTCAATATTATTGTTAATATAATATATATTTATATCTAATTCACCGGTATATGCTTTAATAAGTAAACCACCAATTAAATTGCTATACCATTATATCAATATCCTAACTAGTTTGATAATCAGTACAATATCAATAACAATGGTAACCATCATATCTAACTACATATATTTGTATATTTTTTATTATTTATTTTAAGTCACTTTAATGAATGCTATTAGGAGTCAAGACATTCATCATGAAATTAAATAACAAAAACTTTATATGGGACAGTGTGGTTTTGAATATTTATATATTAAAATTCACGCCTTATTTAATATTTTGAATGACCAATTCTTACTTTTGAATATTTACTTAGTTCTACTAGGATAATTTGCACATCTGTTATTTTATTTTGCTTTGAAAAACGAGAATTTATACATTAATACTATATTCTTTGTCCTTAATGCGATAATATCTCCATACAAGATATATTTAAATTGAGAATAATGTATCTCCTCATATGAGGAGATAATTTATCTCTTTTAGTCAGTAAAATATGACATGTGTACTATTTTGTTTATTTTTAAAAATATTTTTATAGAAAATGATGAAACATGACACAAGTCATAATTTCACTGACAGAAGGATATAACTTATCTCCTTATATTAGGAGATACACCATTCTACTTTGTATGAATGGCCTGCAATGACCTATTTTGTATGGGTTTCGAATCCATGTGATTGCCTTATAAAATTATTTTAAACCACTTCTTTTTTTAGATACATTATGTTTTATGAATTTTAGTCTTTTTATTTCTTATAATTTTGTACCTTTTTGGTTTCCCACAAGTATTCTCACACTGGAGGAGGTAATACTGTCTGAGCTGAGAACATCCACAGGTATGGAGGATTAGCACTCCCAACGAATATTTTTTACATTCACAAGACTCGAATCCGAAACTTTACTTAAGAGGAATCAAACATGTACGAGAACTTGTTTTTTCCCTCATAAAAAATAATCTTGACCAACTTCCTACCAATTGTGATGGATAGGTCTACCACACACATCTAATATTTTATTTTGTCATTTGATTTATTTTTGTCTTTTATGTATCTACATTGGCACTTTTTGTGTTTCATGGGTAGCATAGGTGTGATAAGTGATTGGGTTAAAATGGCTAATACAAAAATGTATTCAACCTCGATTGAAATATAATCCAAGATCTAATGTTCGTGGACTTCTTTTTCCATGTTAAAAGGAACCAATGTATAATATCTTTTGACCTGAGTGAATTTCAAAATTATGTATTTTAATTTGTTAAATAGAAAAAAGACATCTAATATTATATTTATTTATTATTATTTATTTGTTTACTTACTACTAATCAATTATGTAACAATTAAATACAAGGTAAGGTTTTTTAAGGATATATTGTCATTTAGCAAAACATTAAAAGGTAATGATGAAATATAATTAATGAACTTTTTTATATGGATTTTAGATAACTACTTTGTTTCTAAAATTAACTTTCAAAAGTTCTAATCTTTAATTTAACCAACTTGTTGATTGAAACAAAAAACTACAATACATCTAATAAGTTATAAAGAATTAAGCATTGCCTAACATTATATAACACTAAGGTTAAAAGCAATTTTGAAATGTTCAATCAGTTAACATTTAAGATTATCCCTTTATTTTTTTGTTAAATAATATTATTAGCTCTAGTCGTTTTTGTAGGATTTTTTTTGAAAAATTGATTTTCGCTATTTTTAATAGGATTTCTTTCCCGAATTTCTAATTGAATTTAATATCTATATAAAAATAACGCATAAAAAGACATGTGTTTTACTGCTTTTATTTAAGAGATACATAAAAACTACGATATGTCCACAGTGTGGAGAGTTATTATAGAATATATAAACTATTTTCTCTTTCTAATTACATTAATTGATTCTATTACTAAAATACTAATTAATTAACATAGAATGGAAAAAGTGAATATGTGAATCATAATAATGAAGATGATTTTATAAAAATATATCTAATTTTTAATGAGAAAAATGTATATATTTATAGTGTAAGAATTTTATACACTATTCATTTATTATCCATTATTTATTTATTTTTTAATTATCATTGACTCTTAAAAATATAAATGAATGACAAATAATATGTTATCTATTTATAAATATATTTACATTGATAATATATAGATATTACATTCATTTTTTATATATTTAGTGAAACAAACTACATTAACTAAACTATAAAAATATTCAAAATGATCATATAAGAAGGAATTAATATTTAAAGTGGGAACTTAGATTTTGCAAATCAATCTTTTGGGTTGTGAAAAGCACAGTGGACTATATCCATCCAGCTCTATATTATAATGAATGGCAATTAACTGTCCTAAATATTATCCCGTAATCAATTAAAAAAATTCATGTTATTAAAAAACGTGTATTAAAAGTTTGTAAAATAACTTATTAAAGTAATGATTTATGATTTCTTTTTACTGACATGAAACACAATCTAATTGGGTTTAGACACCAGAGAGAAAAGACATGCATGCATGTTAAAACTCTTTGAGTGTCTCTTGTGCCATCCAGCCATAAAATTTTAACCACTTAAAGTAAAATAAAATTATTTAAGGCACATCAAAAAAAGAAAAATACCACTTTGGTTAATATTACATGAATGAAAAAGGAGATTCATATCATCTAGTTTAGTGTTCTTGTAATGGTAATGGAAGTAGCATGCATGTGAGAACTCTTTATCTATTTCTTCTTTCTTGCATCTTCTCTCACACTCTAAATAACTAAGATGGTGCATGGAAACAAAAACAACACCAACTTCATGAACATCAACCTTTATCCTATTTCTGCATTCCATAGTGATATTCCAGCAATTCAACTGGCTTTTCCTTCCTTCCAAAAATGGTGGCATTTTATTTCTTCAAAGGAACATCCATTAGGGGAAGGAAGCCATCCGGTTAAGCAATGTAACGTTGCCCCAGTTATTGTATAAATAGACATTTCAAGTTCTTCACTCTACACGTTTAATCTCACAAGGATTTGAGAGTTGTTGCCTAAATAGAAGCTACTCTTGTTTCTCCGTTAGTACTCCTCCAGGCAAGTGAGTTCATTTATGTTTGAATCTGCTAGTTATTGGAAGTGTATAATAAATAACAGATTGGAACTATTTATCCTATTATGAGATTCCAGCAATTCAACTTTTGCTTTTCCTCCTTCCAAAAATGGTGGCATTTTTATTTTTTCAATGAATCATCCATTTGTGAAAGACCCACCCAGTTAAGAAATCTACCAACCCTCAATGTTGCCTCTGATGTTGTATAAATGGACATCTCAAGTTCCATACTCTACACATTTAATCTCACAAAGATTTGAAGGTTGTTGCAGAAGCTACTCTTGTTTCTCATTGGTACGCAAGTGAGTTAATTTATGATTGAATTGCTAGTTATTGGAAGTGTATAATAAATCTTGTCTATGTAACAGATTGGTATTCCTCTTCTCTTCATCAACAATGATGGCTGTTTTTATCTGCTTCATATTGTTCTCCATCTTGGTTTCTGGGGCTCCAACATCTCTAGTGCTGAAAAGAACAATTCCGAATCATGGAATGGAGCTGAGTGAACTGACAGAGATGGACATGCACAGACATGGGAGAATGCTACAGGCTAGTGTTGTGAACCTCACTGTTCACGGTGCCACTCAAATTGGGTAATGAATTATGTTTATGCTCTTTTAGTGTACTTTTAATTTATTTTTTTATCCTCATCTTTTGGAAGTAGATTCATGCTTCCTCTGCTGCATCATCATTGGCACTGGCTTCTGTGCAACAGAAGGAGTAATTGCAATAGGCCTCATTGGAGAAAAATGATGTGCCTCTAACCTTGCCCTTCTTTCTTCTTTTCTCTGTGCAAGAGCACCATATATATATATTAACCATTCATCTTCCTCAGGAGTTGAAAATGCAACAAATCCTGATCCTCTACTTACTCCACTTGGGTCACGCATAACCTTGTATGATCATGTAATTGTTCCAAACTCAGCGAACACTTCTTTCAGCTTTTCATCACCCATGGTATTCATCCAAATTCATAAACTATGATATTTTTCAGCAACCTCTTTTATAGTGTGCTCAAAACATTCTTTAAGTTCTTGCTCTCCTTCATAGCTTTACCAACATACCACTCCTTGTCATCAAATTTCTAATAGGTTTGAATTTTGTCTTGTTGAGAGCATTGTCTCTATCTTGCTTCCTTAGGTAATGAACTATATAAACCTGCTTATCATTCAACTTATCAATGGTATTTTGTGCAACCTCTTCAGTGTCCAACTCAACAAAACCATAGCCTTTATTTAGATTGGGCAGAAACATCAGTCACTATTCTACATGAAAGAATTTGTCCAAAGGCATAAAATTTATCATGTAAGCCTTTGTGATCAATTGGCTTGTCCAAATTCTTCATAAAAATATTCATAGTACCACTTTTGATGAGGATACTACTAGGATCCCTATGAGAATAATGACCCTAATAGGTCTATTAGTCACTGGAGTAAAATTCAGGACATCCAATGCTCTTACGCATCCTGATCACAAAAGATAGTAGAAGTAGCTCCAGGGGGAAACTTGTTTATGTTGGATGACAATATTCATACATAAGCGAGACAACCAAACATCTTTATAGATGAATAAACTCATTCCTTTTTGAACAAAGTTTTGTAAGGAAAATGCTCCTTCAAAATTGGTGTTCTATTTCTAAAAAAAACATTATTATTTAAACGACTAGGGGAAGAGAATCCATAAGTAGAATCTAAATACCTACATTATAAAAATGTTCATTAAGCAACATAAGAAAATTCATGCCTTTGTTGAGCATAATCAATGAAGGATCTTGCACCAACAATGTTTTGCAGATTCTGTCATTTTTTGAAGAAAGAAAAATCACTAATCATCTCTAGTAAAATAAGAAGTCGTCAAAAGAAAGAGATTTCATGTCATTATGAATCATCAAAACTTGTTTGAACAGAATGTAATCATGGGTCAATAGTTTTTTTTAAGCAAAAGTGTAAAAACACTCAGATATATTAATAGAAAGTCACATACAAGAAGACAAATTTAGACATTTCTATATCTGTAGTTGGGCATACCCAACCAATTCCTAGTATAATCATTATGAAGGAATCTAGGAATTGAATTCCAAATAATATTGATTTTAGAATCAATACCGAAAGAAGCTAACTTATCAGCACAATAGTTGCCCTCCCGATAAATATGAGAGATTTTGAAGTGCATTGAGTTGAGCTTAGTCTTACAATTATGCTACTCATTGAGAAGCTTTCAAGGAGGCTTGGACTTACCACTAAATATGTCAAGAAGCAGCATGGAGTCACATTCTAGTCAAAGCCTAAACCACCCTTTCTTGAAAGCCAAGTTGATAGCCTGGATAGCTGACTGAATTCAGCATAGAGAGCATTTTGGATGCCTAAATAATTAGCAAAACCAGCTAAAAACAAACCATTGTTATCCCTGAAAATTCCCCCACCACTCGAGTGTCCAGGAGAGCCATGAGCAGCCCCATCAATGTTTACCTTTATCCAACCGAGTGCGGGAGAAAACTAGTTTACTTCAGTAATCCTAGGAACTTTGCTGAGTTTGATATCAATGGAAAAGCTCTTAAGGATGATAAGATCATTCAAGGATGGAGTAGCAAAGGCAGAAGACGAATGTACATACACTTATCTAACTAAATCTCAAGCTAGCCTAACTATTTGAGTGATTAACCAATCAAATGGTGAATATAATTTGATAACTCTAAGTAACAACTAGTCTCATGTGTGCTTTTTATTGATATTTTGTGTTCATCAATTATGGTTCCTTCAACATTGTTGATTAAGTTTATGTTCTATGTTTATGGATTATGTTTATTTCTTTTTATTAAATTTGAAATTGCGGCTTAGTGCAGACTCTATTATACAACTATATATTTGGGTTCTCCTCCAAGGGAATTTCACGTACAGATTGATACTGGTAGTGATACTTCATGGGTCACTTGTGTTTCCTGCACTGGTTGTCCTCAAACTAGCAATCTTGAGGTAAATTTATTTTTTCCTATTTGAAAATTCAATTACAAATTTTTAATTAAAGAAAAATAAGATCAATATCATCATTATTGACTTTTGATATAGATTAAACTTAATTATTTTGACCCCGTGAGTTCATCGACATATTCAATCATCCCTTGTTCACATCACAAGTGTGAAATGTGTTCCACCAACAACCGTTGTAGCTTTAACAATCGGTATGGAGATGGTGGTGGGGCATCAGGCTACATTGTTTCAGATATAATGTATGTTTCTAATATTTCAATGGGACCTATGGCACCAAACTTTTCTGTGTCATTAGTTTTTGGGTGAGTTATCATGACCCTTAGATAATTTAAAATAGCATTCCTAATTTTTTTATTTGCTTCTTCTTTTCTTCATGAAATTTTAAAACTTTGAAAATATTACTTTGTATTATATACTATGAAACAGTTGTAGCAACCTA
The DNA here is from genome assembly GCF_001865875.1 of Lupinus angustifolius. NCBI lineage: Eukaryota > Viridiplantae > Streptophyta > Magnoliopsida > Fabales > Fabaceae > Lupinus > Lupinus angustifolius. Next base: position 9,499,012 of record NC_032016.1, read on the forward strand.
CGGACTGGGAGATTGGCTTTGAATGATAGAGCCCTTGATGGGATATTGGGATTTGGGAAACAAGACACATCTCTCATCTCTCAGCTCTACTCACAAGGAAAAGCCCCTAGAGTATTCTCTCATTGCTTGAAAGGAGACATTAGTGGTGGTGGCATTTTGGTTCTTGGGGAGGTTGTAGAGCCAAACATGACTTATAGTCCACTTATTTCAAAACAGTAAGTATATTTTGTCTATGATAAAATGTTAAGTTTTAATTTCTACTTTAGGCACTTCTTGTGGTATTTTTAAAGTGTTATATATGTTGGTCATTTCCATTCTTTGGTAAAAGTACCATAAAAATTTATGAGTCACTTCTTTTATTCCTATCATTTTGTCTTATCATTCTGTCTATCCTTTTTTTAAATGAAGACGTGTGTTTATTATTGTGTCAAATAATATATAGATATTGGATTAAATATGTTACTGCATAAATATTATTTATATTGGAATTACTTCAATGAAATTTGTTGGAAAATAATGACACTAATAACTTGGAAAATACTGGTACTAATAACTTATTTGGAAAATATTCCAGGCCTTATTACAATTTAAATTTGGAAAGCATTATTGTCAATGAGCACATATTGGAGATCGATCCGACAATTTTTATGACATCAAATAACAAAGGTGTTGTTATTGATTCTGGAACAACTATGGCATACTTTATCGAAGGGGCCTATAATCCCATTGTTGATGCAGTAAGTTTTTCTTTGATTATTTCTATTCATCCTTGGTAGTGATAGATATTTCTTTGATTTTTCATGTGCTCCATCATGTGTTTTTAACAACAATGAGATGCCATTTATTTTCTTCTAGATTTATCAATAATTAATAATAAATATATTATTCATGCAGATTAATCATACAATTCTACAATCTCAAAGCACTTTTATTTACGATGGATTTCAGTGTTACTCGTTAGCCGTCGGGTTAAGTTGAAATATTCATAGATATTTTTGTGGATTATTTATTGTCATTTTTTTTAATTGACTACACATTAAAAATAGAGGATTTTTTGACATTCTCTAAATAATTCTTTTTTTCCAGTGTGTTAAGCATCACTGATATTTTTCCTCAAATACTTCTGAACTTTGCTGGCCATGCAACTCTGGTATTAAGACCACAAGATTACCTTATATCAGTTCCAATTCCAGGTGTAAGTATTTAAGCTTCACTTTCTCATAGGATTAGTCTGTATTCATGATTAATTCTAGGCCTAGTCAGCTGCCTTGAATGAGTAGATGCTTTTATTCCTCATATACATTAATTATTATAATGTTTATACTACTTCTTTTTATGTTATCTCATTATGATGACTTGTGCATTACAGTCTCGTGATGTAATGTGGTGCCTTGGCTTTCATAAAACCTCAGATATAACAATTCTAGGAGGTATATTACCATTCTAAAAACTTTTAGATTCATGTTATTTTATTTTTGTGACATATATTAAAAGGATATGTACAATAATTTTTGCATATGACCTAAGTTTAACTAAAAATAAATAGTTAAATCTTAAAACTAATTTAGAATCAATTTAAAAGTACTATTTGTATTTATTTTGTTAGTGATTATATTATCTCTTCTTCAAGATTAAGATATTGATGACAATACATCTTTTCTGACAGACATTATATTGAAGGATAAACTTTTTGTCTATGATCTTGCTAAACAACGAATTGGATGGATTAATTATAACTACTATAAATATATATGAGCATTGAATATAATTAAATACTATCTTTGATTCTCTATAAATTAGTTTTGATATTATTCAATTTAAATCTATCCATATAGGTTCATTGCCAATCAATATCTCTCGATGGACTGGACAAGGCAGAAGTGAAAAGGAAGGAACTTTACATTTGACAATGACAATAGTTTTGGCTTTCTTGACACACGTAATATTCATATTTCTAGACTAGTATTTATATTTATATATTAAATAAACATTTAATAATCATGTAATTAAATAAATATTATTATAGACTAGTATTTATATTTCTAGGATGTTATATTTTCTATAGTGCCTCTTGTATGAATATTAATTAAGAAATGAAAAAGTTATTTTATTAGCTTTGTTATTTCTTCTTAGGAGTAGTGTTAGAACCCTGGTTCTTGGTAGGAGCAAATTAGCTTCCTATTTGGTGTGGAGCTGCTTCGTATTTATGTATGAAGTGTAGATTTTCTTGCCAGTATATATTTTGTCCATATATAAAACCATAATATGTTTCTATTATTTTGATTTGGATTTTCTATTGTGTCTGCTCTGTTTATATAATAGGTTTGTGCATTTTAAACTTTTAAGAGTTGAGTTCAAATGATTAACTTGAATAATATGGGTAACAATGATTTAAATTACTGATCACGTCACCTGATGCGACTGCAATATTGTGGTTACGGTAACAGCCACAACCGAATCACACTATAATTATGGTGTGACTCTAAATCACAGTAATTCGGCCTATCAGACCATATTTGAACCGTATTAGGCTGCATTGAATTCAATTATATTTTTTAATCATAAAATAATTCACACTGCAATGATCGCAATCCGCATCGCAATGACTGCAATCGCAGTAACCATAACCATTACTGTAATCACGACCGCAACTACAATTTAAAACATGATTGGTAATATATGAAACTTGGGCCAATGAGATCATACCAAGACCTATTGTATTAGAATTTTGACTTATATTAACCGTGATATTGTTGGGAACTATTGGGCTGATTCTCCACTATCTATGCTTCCCATATATAGAGAACTTACTTATGGTGTTCTCAAGATATGGGCATACAGGTACCTACAAGGCTTTTCTTTCTATCTTTCTATCTTTCACTTCTATTGTGTAGCTATAGCATTGCAGTTATTTGGTTGTTCTAAAACTAAAGTGATTTGTCCATAATTAATATGAAATCATTCTGTTGCACAGTCTTCATGCAAAAGTTTACTTAAAATTTGCAACAATTATTCTTTTCAGAACATTCTTGGAGAACAAGACAATGTTTGTTCTTTTTCACTTGATGAATAAGCATAGTACTAGTATATATATGTACAACCATTCTTGCACCCTAGGCTAAAAATAGCTGTCATTCAAACAGGCTGAGTTGAGATATGAGTCTAGTATATTTTTTAAATTATTAGTCATATTCTTAATGGATGTCACATTTTTTACACTAAGGGCATACCCTAATTTTACTTCTACCTCAAATATGATAGTATAATATAATGATTACTACACAATGTAATAATTAATAAAAGCAAGAATTCACATTTTATGCAATATTGATATTTTTGTGTAAAAATAAAAAAACATAAAAACTCAAATTATTTGTGAATGTAAAAAATTTGTCCCACATTAACTATGGGACACGTGTGGCACACATGCTACACATGCATATGGCGGACACGATGAATACTTATAGGCGATATGTCCTTAGGCACGGCCATACATAACATAGAAATCACACTCGGAAAGGGCGGACAATTAGCTAGAGCAGCAGGTGCTGTAGCGAAACTGATTGCAAAAGAGGGGAAATCGGCCTCGAAGAAGGAAAAGATAAGAGGACCCTGTGGAGAATGTGGTCAGAAATCCATAATAGAGTCTGACCACAACGAGCGAACTCATTATGTAATGAAAGGAAGATAGGAGTTTGTCGCTAGGTATTTGACCAAATAGGATCGTCCAGTTCCCATAGAACCTATCACTAAAATACCCCTAGGGGGTAGGGCTAAGCGGAGCGAAAAGGGTTTCCCATGAGATAGGAAATGAAAACTATTAGCCTCACATGAGGTTTGTAAATAAGTGATTGTCTGATAATGAGCAAGGAATATCCATCTTTCTGCTACACAGGATGTATTGAACTCATAATTCATTAGATACTTTTTATGAATGTCAACTAAGTTTCCGTTTTTCAATTCGATCTGATCCATTCGTTCGTAGAGCTATTTACTCGATCGCAGACATTTCTGGAACACCTCTAATAGAGGGACAAATAGTAAATTTTGACAGAACATATTGTCAACCTCTTTCAGATATGAATCTACCTGATTCAGAAGGGAGGAACTTTTATCAGTATCTCACCTGAGTTTTAGTGAAATTACATAAATTACCCCTCACTTTTTTACACCTGCACAAACCTCCCATTATTTTTATATTTTTATTACACTGATCACCCCTGCATGAGAAATAAGTGTAATTTTTTAAATAAAAAATGTGATAAATACAATTAAGTTAAACAAAACATCGTATATTATGATGAAAAATTCAAATAATATATAAATCAATGTATCTTTATTATTTTTTATTACAAATTGCAACAACAATTCTAAAGAGATATTGTTTAAATTGTTCTTATACTATATCGTAAAGAACAAAAAATAACAAAGATGTTTTCATTCATATATTATTTGGACTTATCTCCACAATATATCATGTTTTGTTTAACTTAATTACATTTATCACACTTTTTATTTAAAAGATTGCACTTATTTCTCATGCAGGGTGATCCATGTAATGAAAGTATAAAAATTAGGGGGTTTATGTAGGTGTAGAAAATTGAGGGGTGATTTGTGAATTTCACTAAAACTTAGGGGGTGTCAGTATAATTTACTCATATATATATAATATTGCTTGGTTTCGAAGTTGCAGTACTCTTCCATGTCAAAAAAAATTATGAATTTTTGACATAATGTCAAATATTATCAGTAATCCAAAAATAATAAATAATTATCAAGGACCATAAAAAATAATAAAAATTACTTAAATTAATGTTATGAATGTAGTCTACTTTTTTTAGACAAACAATTTGTAAAGTGAAACTGTGAATGAATACATAAATGGATTTTGACTTTCAAAAATATTTTGTATAGAATTCTAAATTTATATTTTTGCTTATTTATAGTTGATTAATATTATATGTTTACATGTCTTTTATATTCTTGTGCATAGTATAGGTAGTCAAACTTATATATAGCAACAAGGAACTCTATTACAAAACATTTGGCCAATAAACAATTATATCATAAATTGATTCAAGTGACTAGAGGAATTCTACCCATCATATCTAACTATATATATATATTTATTTATTTATTTATTTTAAGTCACTTTAATGAATAATGAATGCCATTAGAAGTGAAGACATTCTTCATGAAATTAAATAAAGAAAATCTAACTGTATATATTGTGTATTTATTTTGAATATTTATAAATCAAATGTTTTTTTGTTTTTGAAACTAGGATCTAAAGCACCCGAAAGAAATTGATTAATAAAAAACAAAGAACTATTACAAGTTGGAGAATCTATAGTTCGATAGCTCCAACCAATTTCTATTACAATCAAGAAAGATTAGTTTAGGAATTGAATTCCACCAATTCTTACTTTTGAATATTTACTTAGTTCTATTAATATAATTAGCACATATGTGGTACATTTTATTTTACTTTGAAACACAAGTATTATCCATGAATATTATATTATTTGTACTTGAGATGAGTATGACAGGCCTTAATATCTCCACACAAAACATATTTATTATTGATGTATTTAAAGGAACTTGAACTTGAAACTACTAATTAATCTTGAAAGAAGGTGAAATATCTGCTTTGGATTATCGCAGAGGCTGTAAGCCTACAATGACATATTCTAACTGGGTTTCGAATTCATGTGATTGCCTTACAAAATTATTTTAAACCACTTATTTTGTTAGGCACATCCCAATTTTCTGAAACGTGCAATGCTTATGTATATAAGATTATGATAATGGAAAATGTTGAAATCTTAAGTTTTATTTAACATTTAATGACTTTTTAAACTTTGATATTATACAATAATAAGATGTAATCCATCCTTATCAATATTTTATTATTCCAGTTCACATTTTTTATATTCATTTTTTGGATGCTTGGATGTGGATTTTGCCAAACTGTGATGGTATACAACAATCCATGTGAATACATTTGCAATTATGACCATAAATTTTTTAACATTGTATAAGAAAAATGCACAATAGGACCCGACACATTTGATTCCTTACACATATTTGTATTCAAATAAATAATACAAGAACAAATAATTCAAATCATACAATGCAATGCAAGTAAATTTGGATAAATAATTAGATTATTGTAAAAATAATTTATCTATCCTTTTGGTGGCCATATTTGATTTAAGATGATGTTCTCTGCTAGGGTTTCTTCCAACTTTCTTGGAACGTTGAACCACTAACATTTCTCATCTTCCAAACTTCTTGGAATCGTCATGAACTCGGAAAAAGCATTCATTCCTTGGAGCTTCCTAGACTCATCTGCTCCTCCCTCTTCCCCACAACATCCTACCACCATAAAAAAATCTTTTGCTCAAGCATTGAAGAACTCATGTGATATTGCAGTGTCACGACTTCTATAACCTTGCATAAAAGGTGATGCAATTGCAATCAAAATACCAGAAGAAGAGTATCAGGCTGGACTTCAAAGATGCAAAAATCATCTTGATGGCAGGTTAATCTTGACTAAAGGTGATAAACCCATTAAGTTCGTTGAATTGAAAGCTAAGCTTGGTTCTCTATTGAATATGTTGGGAAAATGGGATATGATTTCACTTGGAATAGGATTCTACGATTTCTCCTTCTCTTCACTGAATGACATGAGAAGCGTGTGCACCACAGGTTCCTGGAATCTCAAGCCAGGGTTTCTTTGACTCTATCTATGGACACCGGATTTTAACCCCAACCTTCAGAAGTTAACTCACTCTCATTGCTGGGTTAAAATCTTGGGGCTGCCTCGGGAGTATTGGAGTCTTAGAATTATCTTCTCCATTGTAGGGGGATTGGTAGACCAATATCCCTAGACGAGGCTACAAACCGGAGAACTTTTGGGCATTTCGCTAAGGTTCTAGTGGACATAAATCTAAAAGCATCTCTGCCTGATCAAATTCTGGTTGAAAGAGAAGGTTTTGCCTTCTTTGTGACCATTGAGTATGAAAACTTACCTGAGTTTTGTTCAACTTGTCAAGCTATTGGACATTTAGCTTATAATTGCAGGAAACTCTCAAAAAAAGAAGGGGTAGAGGAGCCAATTCCCCCTAAAAGGTCACAACATATGCACAAAGCTCCACTACATGCTACTCCTCGGGTAGTTCCTCAGGTGGTTCAAGAAAATGACTTCTTTATCAATCTGGAAATAGATAGTAATAAGGCAGTTGCTAAGCCTGCAATTAATGAGGCAGGTATTATGCCCTCACTGCCCAAAAAAGGTCATACCCCTACTGATGAGGCTCTAAATGTGAACTTCTCTAGTGAAGAGGAGAGGCTGGACACTAGAGTAGAAGATTCCTTAAGAAATGTTACTATAGAGCCTTTGGAGGAAGTGGCAAACTCTTTTGGACAATCTGATAACGACAATATCATCATTCATGATGACACTGATATGGTGAATCCAAGAGTAGTTAATGACATCAAAATTGTGGGAAGACTTTGGGCTGATGATGACACAATTGAGGAGGTGGAGGAAGAAGAGAGCTTCACCAGTGTAATGTCCAAATCACAAAAGAAAAGGATGAAGAAAAGAAGAAATTCAAAAAGGATTCATAATACCCGAAAGGGTAGATACCTAAGCTCTGCTCAATGAAAGTCCTTTATTGGAACTGTAGGGACTTTGGAAACATCAAAACAAAGCTAGCTTTTAAAAATCTTTGTTTGTTCAATAAACCGGATTTGGTCTTCCTATCCGAGCCTATGATTTCTACTGTTGATGTGAGCAGCCTTTTCTGGTCTGAGGTTTGCCTAAGGCTTTTTGTGGTGAATGAGAGAAGTCCTTTGATTGCTAACATTTGGGGCTTTTGTAGGATTGACCTCCTTCCCAATGTTATTTCAAATTCTGCTCAGCAATTGTCAATTTCCATAGCCATAGAGGGGAAGTTGGTCAACCTTTATGTTGTGTATGCTCACTCTAACTATATTGAAAGGAGGAAGCTTTGGACTGATATTCATTCAGTTGTGAGTTTGCATGATGGTGCCTGGTGTTGCATAGGAGACTTTAATGTAGTTTTGGGGGCTCATGAATGCAGGGGATCTAGACTTCCTTGTAGAGGTCCCTCTGAGGATTTCAAATCATTTTCAAACTCTACTAATCTCATTCATTTGGACACAAGAAGAGCTCTTTACACTTGGTCTAACAGAAGATCAGCTTCTGCCCTGACTGAAAAGAGACTGGACAGGACACTTTGCAATGATGATTGGTTACATTCTTGGAATCAAGTTTCTTGTTATACTTTGCCTAGAATTGCTTCTGATCACCAACCTATCTTATTATCTGCTTCTACTGATTCTGTTGCCAGGAAATCTCCTTTCAGGTTTCACAAAATGTGGTTGACTCATCATGATTGTAAGAGGGTTGTCAAGGAGACTTGGAGGCGGGCTATATTTCGGTGTCCCATGCTCATCCTATCTCAAAAGCTTAAATGTCTTAAAAAGGAGCTCAAGTTCTGGAACCTTAATGTCTTTGGCAACATACGTCAAAAAGTGAGAGTGGCCTCTGAGAATCTAGAGATAATTCAGCAATCAATCTCTACCTCGGGTCCTGATCAAAGTCTTTTAGAGCAGGAATACTCTACCCAAAATGAGTTGGTTGAGGCTCTGATTGTTGAGGAAGACTTTTGGAAAGAAAAATCCAGACTAAATTGGCAAATCAAGGGGGGCATGAACACATCTTTCTTCCACAAAATAACAAAAATAAGACAGGTCTACAAATCAATGGCTTTGTTGAAAGATGGGGATAATATTTTGACTACTCAACAGGAAATTGCCACTCATGTGGAAAATTACTTCAAAAACTTATTTGTTGGTCCTAATGATTCTTCTGCAAATGCCTTAATTCAATATGTCATTCCAAATATGGTTTCTTTGGAAGAGAATGACATGCTAACCTCCATTCCTAGTCCAATGGAAATTAAGCTAGCAGTGGATGCTATGAATGGTGATGGAGCTCCAAGGCCAGATGGTTTTGGAGGATGCTTCTATCATGCTTTTTGGGACATTGTAAGGGAGGATGTTTGCAATTCTGTGCAACAATTTTTCACTCAGGGGTGGATTCTCCCTAACTTGAATTCTAACACAGTGGTTCTCATTCCTAAACACTCTGGAGCTAGCAGAATCGAGGAGTTTAGGCCTATTGCTTTGGCTAACTTTCAATTCAAAATTATTAGCAAAGTCATTGCTGATAGATTGACTTTAGTCACTTCTAGGATCATTTCCCTTACTTAATCAAAGAGGATTCATTAAGGACAGAAGCATCTTTGATTGCATCTGCTTGGCCTCTGAAGCTATAAATTTGCTTGATCATAAAGTGTTTGGGGGTAACTTAGATATCAAATTGGATATCAAGAAGGCTTTTGATACTATGGATTGGAATTTCCTTTTCAACACTCTTCATTTTTTTTAAATTAAATGGATCAAATTGAGTGAAACTTAAAAGTTATTTAAGATTTCTCTTTTTCTCTTTCATCATTTATTTCACTCACTCATTTGGTGCATTGGATTTTAGAAAATGAATGGTTGAAATTCAGTGTAATTAGTGTAATTTAAATTGTATGTAAATAGATTCTTCCTATATATATATATATGAGGGATCTGTTTACACCCATTTTAAGTTATACTAGTTACACTCAATCTCAGTCATTCATTTTCTTAAATTCAACGCACCAAAATGGTGAAACTTAAAAGTTATTTAAGATTTCTTTTTTTCTTTCTCATTACTTATTGCACTGTCCGTTTGGTCCGTTGGATTTAAGAAAATAAACGATTGAGATTAAGTGTAACTAGTGTAACTTAAATTTTGTGTAAACAAATCCCTCCTCATATATATATATATATATATATATTATATAATAGAAAAAAAGTTGAATTTAAATCAATTAATACTTCATATTTTTAACACACTAAAACTTGTTATCTCAATTTTTTAAACATAATTGTGTTGCTATTAAATATCAAACATATATTCTAGAATATTAGTTATCTAATTAATTCTTGGTTTTGAAGATGTAGAAACTCTTGCATTAATATCAAAAAAATGTGAATTTAAAAACCATAAACAATTATCAAGAACCATAAAAAATTAAATGCTTAGATTGAATGCTTTGAATCAAATATGACAGTCCAACTTTCTACAAGGTGTTGGTCTTATAGTGTTAGGTTTTGTTAGATCTTCGGGATAATCTAAAGATCAAAAGTTTTTTTGTTGGGATAAACACTTATTGGGAGGGCAACAACACACCCCGAAAGTGAGTAGTTTATTATCCATGAGATGAGATGGTACTCTTAGTAGTATCAAAAAATATATGACAGCCACCTTTTTTAGACAAACAATTTATAAATTGAAATTGTCAATGAGAACATAAATTGATTTAGACTTTCAAAAATATTTTGCATAGATTTCTAAATTTTTTTTTTTTAACTTATATTTCTTTTACTTATAATTTATATTCTTCTCAAAAATATTGGTAGTCCCACTTATACATAACAAGGAACTCTATTTAAAAACATTTGGCTACGTAATATTGGATATCATCTGAATTATAATAATATGCAATCCTTTATAATGGAAAATGTTTAAATGTTAACTTTTATTTAAAATTTCATGACTTTTTAAATTTTGATATTACATAATAATAATAAGATGTAATTCATCCTTATCAATGATTTATTATTCCAGCGGACAATCTTGATACTCATTCTTTGGATGCTTGGATGTGGATGTTGCCAAATGGTGGTGGTGGACAACAATCTGTGTGAATACATTTACAACCAGGACCATAAATTTTTTCACATTCTATATCTGCATGACAAGGAAAATGCACAATAGGACCCCGTGCCTCTGATTCCTTGCACATATCTGTATTTAGATAAATAGCACAAGAAAAAATAATTCATATCATACAATGCAAGTAAATTTGGATGAATAATTAAATTAGAGTATTGTAAAATAGTCTAGGGTGTAGAATTGGATCCGTACATTTAGACAAGAGACACAATGAGGGTTGAAAAGTAAAACAAAATTTCTAACCTGATGCAAAGATGAAAACCAATATGAAAGTCACTTTAACAATAGACATCATCATACTCAAGTAACTGCCCACACTTGAAACTTGAGTAATTAAGAACTTTTGAATGGATATCTCAAATCATTTTGAGCCCTCTTTATATAGTATGACAGTATTACAACTTTCAAAGTTTGAATTAGGTCATTCAATAGTTTACATTTTCAAAACTAGAAAATTTCCATCTCATTTATTCTAGAAAATATGCCTTGCTTCGAATAGAGAAAGACTAATTATAACAAGAAGTTCATATATTGATATAAGATCACAATTGATTCCTAGATACCATACAATATAAAATTCTTATTTTTAATACCAAGGATCGTTAGTGAAGTTTTGTAAGCCATTCATAGAAAAAAATGATAAACCTTATTTATCATAAGAAAATATGTTGAATTTAAATGTCAGAATTTAAACACCATATCGTGATTACAACAAAAATGATTATTCATCGATTATAGAAATAATTTAATTATGTAAAATAATTTCAATAACATTTCAACGACAAAAAATGCCTCATGAAATTCATGGGAAAATGTAATACATTGTCTTATCTTACTCATTTATTATTGTTACTCGTTATAGACTTGAGTTCAATATTTATTTTAGTTTTTAGTCAAATTCTTAATTAACCGTAGATGATCTTGTATTTTTTATGACCTTTAATTTTTAGTCACATTCTTCATGACCTTTAATGTTTGGTCAAATTTTGTATGGACATCTTTGAGTCCAATATATTTTTAAATTATTAGTCACATATATTCTTAATAAATTCATACTTGAAATTTAATAATTACTAAAGGTAAGAATGCACATATTTTGTAGTAGTGAGATTTTTGTATGAAAAGAATAATTATATGTCAATGTAAAAAATTGGCTCCCGCTAATTTTGGTTCAAATATGGCACAATGGCCACACATGCATAGGTCTAGATATGTTAATACTTATAAATCACACTTATTTGAAGGGATAATCATTCAATCTAAAATATATTAGTGTGTCCTTGTTTTGGGTACATCAAACTTGCATTAAAATAAAACTTATTCTCAGAATTTTGGACATAATATAAAATATTATTATTAGTAAACAGAAAAGCATAAATAATGTGAAAGACTAAATAAAAAAAAGCACTTACATTTAATGCTGTAGTATCATATGTGGCAGATTGGCAGTCCAACTTTTTGAGACATTGGATTGGTAAGTTGTTAATACGGATAAGTACATTTTGACTTTCAAAAATGTTTTTTCTAGTTTTCTACATGCATAATTTTGTTTATTTATTTCCAATTAATATTTTTTTCCTAACCTATATATCATTTTTCAAAGTGTAGGTAGTCACACAAAAGTGAACCAATAGTTTACATTTTAAACAAATGGAAATTTCCTATCTCATTTATTCTAAAATATATGTGTTTCTGTAAATGGTCAAAGATTAATTATATTAAGAATATAAAAATATAAGATCTTACTCAATACCTATATATATAATACAATGTCACCTCATATTTTATAGACCATCCACGAAGAAAAAGTGAGAGACTTTATTTGTTATAAGGAAAAATGTAATTTTTTTATGTCGAAGGTTAAAAAAAATGAGAGAATAAAACAAATCATGATGAGAAAATTAATAAGTAATCGTTAATTATAAAAAAAAAATACAATATCATTTCAACAAGTTGTTTTTTAATAAATCGTGAGAATATGAAAAATATTTTCTATTCTTTCTCATTTTAGTCATGGGTCTAATATATTTTTTAAATTAGTCACATTTTTAATTAATCTCATATTTTTTACATTAAAGAACACATGTGGTGTATGACTGTCATCGTATCGTAAGGTATTGGATTAAGTCCCACAACGAGTGTAACCCTCGTGTTTAGTTGCTAATATTGAGCTTGAACCTTAAACAGATTGCTATGCTTAGTTCTACATCAAATGTGATAGTACAATGCATAGATTACTAAATTAAAAATATATAATATGTGAGGATAATAATTAATAAAAGCAAGAATTTACATGTTCTCATGTAATGATATTTTTTTGCGTAAAAAAAACATGAAAATACAAATGTTTTAAGAAGGTAAAAAAATGTCCCACGTTCGGCCATATGTGATGCACATGCATAGAGCTAGCCCAATTAATACCTACGTGCGATATTTATTGAAAAGGATTATTACTCATTTTGAAAATAAATAATATCATACCCAAAAGTTAAGTTTATATCAATTAATACTTTATATTTTCAACACATTAAAACTTGATATCTCATTTTTTTAAAGATCTATGTGGTGTTGTTAATAGTCAAACGTTTGTTATAGAATATTATTTGTTGAATATATATGCATTTATAATATTGGTTCAAAAGAATATATATGTATATATATATATATATTTTTATATATATATATTTATA
>NC_032016.1:9512665-9520233 GCF_001865875.1 Lupinus angustifolius
TAACTTGTTTCTAAGCTGTAGCCCTCTTCATAATGTCAACCTTTTTCTATGAATTTTTGACATAATGCACAATATTATTATTATCAGTAGACCAAAAACAATAAATAATTATAAGGACTATAAAAAATAATAAAAATTACTTACATTTAAAGTTATAAATCATATGTGGAAGTCCATTTTTTTAGACAAACATTTTCTGAATTGAAACTGTGAATTGATACATTAATTGATTTTGACATTCAAAAATATTTTGCATAGATTTCTAAATTTATAATTTTGTTTATTATTAGTCTATTAATATTATTTGTTTACAAGTCCTTTATATTCCTGTGCATAGTATAGCTAGTCAAACTTATATATAGCAAGGAACTCTATTTAAAACATTTGGTCAATAAACAATTATATAATAAATTGATTCAAGTGACCAGAGGAATTGTGCACATCATATCTAACTATATAGATTTGTGTTTTATTTATTATGAGTTTTAATCTATGTAGTGTAAAAAAATTTACTCTATTAACATATTATTCATCATTAATTTGTATTACTTTATTTGAGAGTTAATAATAGTTAACATATGAATGATGGATAATTGATTGACAATATAAAAAATACTTACACTATTAATATATATATATATATATATATATATATATATTAAATTCATTTATTTTAAGTCACTTTAATGAATACCATTAGGAGTCAAGACACTCATCACGAAATTAAATAACAGAAAATTTATATGGGTAGGTGCTGTTTTGAATATTTATATATTAAATGCATGCCTTAATTAATATTTTTTAATGACCAATTCTACTGTTGAATATTTACTTAGTAATTTGCACATCTATCTATGGTGTATTTTATTTTGCTTTGAAACACAAGTATTATCCATGAAGTGCTTTCAGCATTCAAGATTCTATCTATGCTGAAGTGCTTGCTGCGATTATGGCTATTCAATTAGCTCATTCAAAACGTTGGCTATTTGTTTGGTTAGAGTGTGACTCAACCGCGGTGGTGGACATATTCAAGGGGAATAAACTCGTGCCTTGGAAGTTAAGTAACACAATGAGCAAGTGTAAAATGTTAATGATGGATATGCAAGTTCAAGTCTCCCACATCTTTAGGGAAGGGAATGCTTGTGCTGATAAGCTTGCAAATTTTGGTGTTTTGAATAGATCGGATTGTTGGTGGGAGTCCCCCCCTTCATTCTTGTTGCATGATTTCCATAGAAATTTGTTATTGCTTCCTAATTATAGGTTTAGGGGATTGTAATGGACTTGCGTTATTAATATAGTTTCGGGTGCGTTGTCACCTTTGCATAAAAAAAAAAGTATTATCCATGAATACTATATCCTTTGTACTTAAGGTGAGTACAATGGGCATTAATATCTCCATACAAAATATATTTAATATAGTGTATTTATAGGAACTCGAACTCGAAACTACTAATTAATCTTGAACAAAGTGAAATATCTACTTTGGATTAATGGTAGACACATCATGTTTTTCTAAATTTTAGTTTTATAATTTCTTATAATTATATACTTCTGATACCATATTAATAAAACTCCTTTTTTCGCTGACAAAAAAATCTTGAACAACTTTCTACCAATTGTGATGGATAGGTCTACCACACACATCTAATTTTTTATTTTGTTATTTGATTTATTTTTGTCTTTTATATATTTACAATGACACTTTTTGTGTGTAGGTGTGATAAGTGATTGGATTTTTAAGTAAAAGGTGTAATAGCACCCCACAAAAATATTTACCGAAACAAGATAAGGAGTACAGTTCAATGCATGAAAATGAATCTATAATTAGGAAGTTCAAACTTATTCCTAGAAAATTCAATAAAGATGAAGTTAGGAATTACATTACACCAAGAAAAAATCTTAGAAGATATTCCAAAAGTAGCTATCTTATCGGTATAAAAGTTTCCCTCCATATATAGACCAATAGAAAAAAATATTCAACCTAATTGAAATACAATCAAAGATCTAATGTTTGTGGACTTCTGTTTTTCATTTCAAAAAGAACCAATGTCTAATTATTTTTTACATGAGTGAATTTAAAAATTATGTCTTTTAATTGAAATATAATCTTAATTTATCTGACAGAATCAAAAAAATTACAATACATCTAATGAGTTATAAAGAATAATTTATTGTCAGGACTTTTTTTTAAATAAAGGTAAAACTACACCCTCACAAATATATTAGATAAATCAAGTCACAAGAAGGAATTACATTGAGACAAATCCATAGGCGGTGAGTCATAACCTATATTCATAGTAAAATCTTGAACAATGAAACTTAGAATTGCATTCCAATAAGAGAAAGTCTTAGAAGAGATTCTAAAGTTAGCAAGCTTATCAACACAAATATTTTTTCCCTGAACATACGAGATATTAATAAATCCATTGAAGCTATTAGCCTTTTGCACCATGACCATTTGGTCAACAACTTCCAAGGAGCATTGACTTTTTCTTTAAAGATGTCTACACTAGAGATGAATCACACTCTAACCAGACTGATTTCCAACCATTTTTGTGAGAAAACTCAATGGTCATGATAACAACATTAAACTCAATGAAAAGAACATTTTGAATTTAAAAATAGTCTATAAAGCAAGCCAAAAAACCACCCTTGTGATCCATGAATAGAGCACCACCACCAGCAAGCTCTGGATTCCCTTAAGTAGCCCCAGCCAAATTAGTTTTCACCCTTCCCACATCAGGAGGGAACCAATTCACCTCTATAATTTTGGTGTTTTGTTGTAGTTTATAGAGACCTTTAGAAATTTTAGAATGTTGAATTCCTGAAGTGATGGAGTAGCACAAGCTTTAGACGTGTTTCTAGATAAAGATATTGTCAATTTTATCTCTGTGATAGCTTGGAACAAGCTGAGCCTCTTGTTCTCAAATCTCATGTGGTTTCTATAATACTAGATTATTCTCACTACATGAATGATACTAGCAGCTAGAAGATACTTCACCTGAGGACAACAATTCCTTTTACAAGCCAACATGATATTTGAGATAGATGAGGTATCCAAGTGGATTGAGAAAATGGAACTGATTCAGTCCCAAAGAGAAGCAACAAAAGGGCAAAGCAGGAACAAGTGATTAGAACTCTCTATGGATTTCTTGCAGAGGCTGCAAATGGAAGCCAAGTTACAACCTTTTTTTTTTTAAGATTATCATTGGTTGGAACTTTCCTATTAATCAATATCGAAGTGATGAAGGATTTTGAAGGAGGAATAGAAGCATACCAGATGCTATTGCACAAACTCATATTATTAATTGTAGGATTCATGCAATTGAAAGCAGCCTTTACAGAAAGTACTCCGTCATTGGTACACTGCCAACACACTTTGTCTTTTTTAGCTGATAGTATAGTCTTGAAGATTTGTAATGAAACCTGAGGGAACCTATCAATCATTAGTTTCAAAATTATCCATTTAGAATCATGGATTGAGTCAACCATAAGTTTGGAATTTCCATTTAGAATCATGTTGATGTTATGGCCCTCTTCAATAAGCTAAATGGAGTTCATTTTTGCAATTTGCCAATTAATTCGAATTCCATGCCAGATAGAAGATTTGAAATGTCTTGTGGTTGGAACAAAATTATTACCAAATCTCTTTCAATAGAAAACAACCTAATCTTGATCAGAACTCAACATCTCCCAAGCCAATTTTAGAAGTGCATCATGGTTCAACTTCTTTATTGATCTTAATCTCAGACCACCACTCTTAGTACGTGTGCACACTTGAGACCAGGCCACAATGACCAACCTTATAGTATTAATATCACCAGAACAAATAAAATTGTTGATGCAAGAGTCCAAATGCTTGAGCAATTGAGCAGGCCATGCATAAATGTGGAAAGTATAAAGTAACATGATTTGGATAATTGATTTTACCAGCTCCACTCTATTCATAATTGAGAGAGAATGTTATTTCCACTTTGCAAGTCCGTTGATGATTCTGTTAGCAATGGGTTGAAGATGCAATCTTCTAGGTTTCCCTTTAAAAAGAAGAACCCCCAAGTAGATGAAAGGAAGACCACCAGTATTGAAACCCAAATAGGAGGATAAGTTAGCAATTTTCCTAGTTGTAGCTTGAAAAGTGTAGAACTTACATTTACTAGGATTGATGTGATTCCAGAGGCTTGAGCATAATCAGATATTAGATGCTTTAGTGCATGCAAGTCCCCCTTGATGCCTTTGCAAAAAATTAAGATATCATCAACATATAGCACAAGGTAGGAGTTTGCAATCTTTTAGGACCTGAAATAGGACTAATCTTATTCTCAGTAACCAATTTTGAAATACCACTACTCAAGACATCTTCTGCTAAACAGAAAAGAAGAGGAGATAGAGGATCCCCTTGTCTCACAACCCTCAAGCAATTGAAAAAACCAACATTTTGGCCATTTATATTGATTGAAAGTTTGTCTAAGTATAGAATTGCTTTAATCCACTTGATGAAGTTTTCATGAAATCCAAAAGCCTTGAGGGTATCAAGTGGGAAACTCCAATCCTTTATGTCAAATGCTTTCCTAATATCCAGTTTGACTGCCAGATTACCACCAAATGTTTTGTGATCAAGCAACTTAATTGCTTTAGAAGCTATGCATATGCAATCATTAATGTATCTATCTTTGATGAAACCTCTATGCTGAGGTGTAAGAATTTTAGCAGCAACTAAAGCCATTTTATTAGCTAAGACCTTAGCTATTATTTTGAATTGAAAATTTGCAAGAACAATAGGTCTAAATTCCTCAATTCTATCAACACTAACATATTTTGGAATTAGAACCACAATGTTTGAGTTGAGATTTTGCAACAACCAACCTTAAGAGAAAATTTGGTTCATAGAATTGTAGACATCATGTCCCACAATATCCCAAAAATGTTGATACTACCAAATCCATCAGGACCAAGGATTTTAGTAAGCATCAGATTCTCCTCTTCATTCACAAGCTTAGGAATGACATCCTGAATTTGATAGTAAGGAGATGAGTTGTTTGGAGAAGCAAACAAGTCCTTGTAATATATGAGAGCATGATTGGCAATGTAAAGATGTTTTCCCATCCTTTAGGAAAGACATGGCTTTGATAACTTGTCTTATCTTTGTTACTTTGTGGAAGAAGCTAGCATTTCTGTCACCACCTATCTGTCAATTAAGCCTAGATTTTTCTTTTCAAAAATCATCTTCAATCACAAGAGTTTGCAACAAATTACTTTGAGCAGTGATCTCTTGATCTAACAACTTATGGTCAAGACCATAATCATTGATACTAGTGTGAATAGATTCCAAAGCAGCCAAGGTAGATTGCACTCTTTGGTCAATGTTTCCAAAAACATGGACATTCCAAGCTTTTAAAACATACTTAAGCCTTTTAAGCTTTTGAGACAAGATAAACCTTGGATAACCATAAGTATCTTTCTTCCAAGACTCAAAAATCACCTTTTTGCAGTCTATATGGTGCAACCACATCTTACAGAACCTGAAAGGAGACATTCTTCAAACATTTGAGGATAAGGAGCAAAGAAAAGATGATGATGGATAGAGAGATTTTGGGTAGCGTGTAACAAGAAACTTGTTCCCAAATTGAGAACCAGACATCATTGTACATGCTTTTATCAAGCCTTTTTCAGTGAGAGTTTAACACCTTCTTTAGTTGGACCAAGTGAACTCATCACCCCTAGTAACTAAATGAACTAAGTTGGCATCTTCAGAGAATGAAAGGAATTCCTCAAATGGAGTTCTGTTAGGGAGTCTAGCACCTCTACACTCAATAGCACCTCTAACCACATTAAAATTACCAATACAACATCATGGGCCAACATTAGTCATCATAAGAACATGAATCTTAGACCAAAGCATTCTTCTATGGATATAATAAGTGTGTGCATACACAATACAAATATAAATATATTGATTTTCAATTTGTAAAGAGATAAATATGTGTTGATTAGAGGCAACTAAAACAGTAGGATTTAGATTCATGTTACACAAACCCTAAATGTTAGGCTGCATAGGGCCTCTATTGTTACCCACAAACAACTTTTAGATTCATCTTAGACCAAAACATAGAATTGATATCCTCAATAGGGATCTTCGGTTCAGAAATGAACACCAAGTCAGGTTTATTAGATAAACACATAGTCTACAACACCAACCTTGTTTTAACGTTTCCAAGACCTCTACAATTTCAATAGAGGACTGTTATTGGGCAATATTGAGATAACCACCCCTACGGGTAAAATGAACCCTTTCAAGAGCACCTTTCTTTTTCATCCTCTTTTTTTAAGATTTAGATAGAACTGTTGTGAATAATACCTCTTCATTCATTTCTTCCTCTGGTTCCTCCTCTACCCATGGTCTACCCACAATTCTCATGTCCTCCACTTTGTTTGACGAGATTTCAGCAAAAGTGTCATCCACTCTTATGTATGCCACCCCCTCCTTATCGATTTCCAGGTTAATGAACAAGTCATTCTCCTTCTCAGAATTTGATATCTTTTATACCGGTTGAGTTTTCTTGGCCATAGTTTTTGGAACCTCCTATATCATCTCCTTTTTTTTTGTTATTATATAGTGGGAAATCAGGTGTCTAATAGATTGACAACCATTACATAACCTTTTCCTTCATGGATAACTACCATAATACTTGATAGTTTTAGCTATCCTAAACATACAACTTAAGAAAATATCCGTACAAAATTCAGGCACGCAAAATAATTGATTAAGTACGGGTTTTTTTAATACACAAATATAACTCCAAACTTTTGAGACAGTTTAGGAGATTCGGGTGTCATATTCGGACACCAGTATGTCAATATGTATTCTCCCTCACCTGAGTGTGTCGAGTCGCTAGGTTCTCTGTTTGCAGGTGAGCTTACTTGATCTGATCTCCTCTCGAACTCTTCATTACACCAAAATAACATTAATTAGTTAACTGGCGATAATAATTATACTTACGAGATAACTTTTTACGCGAAGATAAAACTTGCGATTTAAAACGAATTTAATTGCTTTCGTCCATCCGATTCAAGGTTGGATATCCTACAATCATTATTTATCATTGAAAGTCTTACAATCAAATAACACTTTTTAAAGTGAGATTTTCAATAAAACTTATACCAGGATTATGTCGTAATTCGTGGATATACATTAGGCTAGTTCCCAGGAAAGAGAGGTGGGTCATAAAGACACCCTTAAATACCAAGTCTTTCCTTAGACAGAACGTTTCTAGACATGTATTCTCACTTCAATACATTTTTTCGATAGTTCATAAATCTTACTTTTTGTAAGTAAAACATTTTTACTAAAACTAACCTTTTAAAATAAGATCATTAAGCTAGACTTATCATTTTTAAAGTAAGTCAATTTAAACAAAATTTATATTTTTAAATCAATACTTTTTAAGTAAATCTTACCATTTTAAAGTAAGTTCACTTAACTAAGATTCGACATTTTTAAATCATTTTATCATCTAAGACTCCATAAAACTTTAAGTTTATAAAGTCAAGACTTTTAGGTAAATCTCATT
>NC_032016.1:9520333-9520648 GCF_001865875.1 Lupinus angustifolius
AAAAAACCTCAAGGGTTAGTAAGTGTTAATTTCATAGTCATGAAAAAGAATGACTCTTAATTTAATATTTTATACTAAATATCTTTTAGTTATTTTTACCACTTTAAAGTAAGTCAACTAAAATAAATACAACATTTTTTTATGAACATATTAACACCTCCTAATTTTTTTAGGAAAAACCTCAAGGATTAATAAGTGTTAAATTCATAAAAATAAATCTTAATGTAAGACTTTCTACTACTTTAATATCCAAAGCTTTGTAACACTTTAAGTTTATGAAGTCAAGACTTTAATAAATCATATTTTATCCCAAAT
>NC_032016.1:9520748-9524002 GCF_001865875.1 Lupinus angustifolius
TAAATCATCTTTTATCTCAAATCATTATTTTAACTTGGAAATGAAAGAGTAAAATATCCTAAACCACTTTTAAAACATAATACTTTCTAAAGATGAAACATTTTCAACAACAACTCATCAATATCATAAACTTTCAAGAATAAAATACAAATTTTTTCCTAAACACATTAAAGGTTCCTTTGATGTTAAAATCATCACATTTAAACATATTCAAATACTAACAATAATTTCTAATATTTCCAAACAAATAACTCATCTAACCTTGTCGAAAGATATAGTTTTTCCATCTAAGAACAAGGAAGAAATTTCAAGATTTACAAAGGTCAAAAACTACGTAAATGTTCATATGATTTTATTATCATCCCCTTAAGTTATAACTTCATAAAATACTTAAAGAAAAAATATAAACTCTAATTTATGAACAACATAATAAAAGCTCATAATTTTCTATGAATTATGAGAAGAAGATGAAGAAGAGAAAATAAAAGACTACATTAGCTTGTATAGAAAATTTATTGTAAAAATGAGAGAATGAGGTGAGGTATTTATAGGAGAGCCTCACCCTCATCAAATCAGAAAATTTAATGCAAAGTAAGTAGATTTAGACTAACATAGTTGATGTGTCTAATGGTGGTGGAATGAAATGATTTGTTGAGTGATTTAGGGGATTTTGTGTAAGAGAATATGTATTTTTGCTTTTTCAACAAGCAAACTTCTTACATGAAAGTGACGTGACCTTTTCGATGACATATTCTCAATTAAATCATTCCCAACTATTGTCGGCTAATACCTGGTCGGATAATAAAAATCTCCTGATTTCGGTTTACGGTTAGAACTTCGAAACACGGAATTCGGAGTGAAAAATAATTAGAAATGCGTTCTGGACAAACTTGATGTCTATCTTGACTCTAAATAATATTTCTAAGCCAATGGCGCAATCGGAATTCAATTCCGAGTTACGGAACTCAAAAACACGTTATTGGGCCGAATTTGGGTCTGACAGCAGCTCAAAAACTTTCTGTCACATAAAATTACGAAAATTTACGACAAAATAAGAAATCACAAAACAAGGCTAACACTCAACTACGGTTTAGTCTAATTCAATACTGGTTAATTTCTAAAATTAACCGTTGTTAAAATAAATAAATAATAAAATATACACCGAAAATTCATGGTGTTACACAATCCTTATGTATATAAGATTATGATAATGGAAAATGTTTAAATCTTAAGTTTTATTTAATATTATGTGATTTCATAAACTTTGATATTACATAATAATAAGATGTAATTCATCCTTATCAATATTTTATTCCACTACACACTTTTGATATTCATTCTTTGGATGCTTGGATGTTGATTTTGTCAAATGCTGGTGGTGGACAATAATATGTGACAATACATTTGCAATCAGTACCATAAATCCTTTGACATTGTATATCTATGTTACAAGGAAAATGAAAAACTACATCAGCCTCTCATTCTTTGCACATATCTTTATTCATATAAATAATTCAAGAACGCATAATTCATATCATACAATGCAAGTAAATTTGGATGAATAATTAGAGTATTGAGAAAATAATTTAGGATATAGAACTAGATCCATACATTTGGACAAGAGACACAACAATGTTTCAGAAGTAAAACGAAATTTCTAACCTGATGCAAAGACGAAAATCAATATGAATGTCACTTTAACAATAGACATCCTCATAGTCAAGTAATTATCCACACTTGAAACTTGAACAATTAAGTACTTTTGAATAGATATCTCAAATCATTGTGAGTCCTCTTTATAAGTATGTTAGTATTACAACTTTCAAAGGATAAATTACGTCTTTCACTAGTTTACATTTTCAATACTATAAAATTTCCATCTCAATTATTCTAGGATAAATGCATACTTTGAATATTAAATTATGGTACTAAAAAGAATATTTTATTTTTGGTTTTTAATCTTCTTAATTTAGTATCTTTAATATTCTATTTATGTTATATTTCAAGAATATTATAATGTGCATTCAATAATTAAAATTCATATTTTGTATAATTAAGACAATCACTATCATTATATTATTTAAAGATGCAATCATCAATATCATATAATTTCTAGTAAATTATACTAATAACTATAATATATATATATATATATATATAATATATATATATATATATATTAAAAAGCTGTTGGAATTTAGAACTTTCATACATGACATTCATGATTTATTGAAACTCCTGAAACTTTGCAAAATTGTTAAACTAGCATTTATGCTACAAAAAATCCATCAAAATAATCCCAGTGAAGAGATCACACAAAGATATTCTTCACTGAGATGAGAAGAGTTTGCTCTATCTTCTTTTCAAGAAGAAGAAAGAGAATTAAAAATGTCTGAATCTTGTATAGAAGTTGGTATTCTATCATTACATAGGCCCCATCATCTGCATAATAAGGAATTAAGAGAGAGTTAATTGATTATGAGATATTTGATATTCAAATGCCATTGTGCATGCATTGTTTATGAGTAGTAAGTAACCTTGAACATATCTCCAATCATCCCCATAGGATCCCTTCTTT
The DNA here is from genome assembly GCF_001865875.1 of Lupinus angustifolius. Taxonomy (NCBI): domain Eukaryota; kingdom Viridiplantae; phylum Streptophyta; class Magnoliopsida; order Fabales; family Fabaceae; genus Lupinus; species Lupinus angustifolius. The sequence continues at coordinate 9,523,327 of NC_032016.1, forward strand.
GTATTCCATAAAACTTCCCAGCAATATCATCTAGCATCTAAATTGTTGAAAGACAAAAATAATCATAGCATAACAACACTTTGTCAAATATATTTACATAGAACCATACACCACATCTTGGTCAATATGTATATATTTCAGGAATGATCCGTTTACATCAAAGTTAAGTTACATTAGTTATACTCAATCTCGATTATTCATTTTCTTAAATCCAACGAATCAAATCAGTGAGTGCAATAAGTGATTAGAGAGAAAAAGATAAATATTAAATATGTTAAATGTATTTTAGTTATTAGTAAAGGGTAGTCTTGTCTTTTGTATTTACTTAACTTCCTATATGTATTGGCCATTTGGCCTTATCTCTATTATCAATTCCATTTGCATTTCTCCTCTCCCTTCTCTCTTCTTCTTCTCCTCTCACTTCCTATGCAGCTGATCTAACATGGTATCAAGAGCAAGGTTTGCTAAGGCCACAGCTTTCGCAGATCCTGTTCATGCTTCTGAGTTCCATCATCTTTTCTTCTTCTTTGCAGTGGTAGATCAGCCTCCGCATTTCGCAGATCGGAGATCTCAGTTTCAGATTCGCAGTTTCAGATTCGCAGTTTTCGTTGAGCGAATTTTTCAGGTTTTCTGTTTCTCTTTCCCTTTGCATTTCGATTTCCCTGCTGTTGTGCTT